>NC_134483.1:202766386-202996386 GCF_040206685.1 Ascaphus truei | reverse complement strand
TGGACGGGGTTGGGGGACGGGGCCGGACGGTAGGTATCGTCAGGGTTACGACCTGCTCCTCAGCAATACCTGACTCGCTTCCGCCACAAAGTCCGTTCTTTTCTTTGGCAGCTGGGCTCCTCTTTCTCCGGCTCGAGCGCCCATTCCGTCTGTCCATAGGAGATCGACTTCTGCTGCTCGACCGCAGAGGCGCAATCATCTCCCACTCGATGCCGCTCTGGTCATCTGGAACTGCCTCTGGACACGCACGTGCTGCGATGCCATCTTGGGTTGGGTCCCCAATCGAGACCTCTTCCTCCACGAGGCCATCCGGCAACGCCCGTCTGCTACGCGGTCCAGCCTGACCCTGGATCCGCTCTTCTTTCACCTCCACCCCCTGGGTCTGCGACAAGCCCTGGGCTGGCCTACTGCTTCGCAGCGTCGAGGTGGATCGACCTCCTTCCGATCCGCTAGTCACCACGGCAGTGGGACTCCGGCGATCGGGTTGTCGCGGTACTGGAGACACTCGACTCCGTGTCTCCACACCACGCGGGATAGCATCTCGCCAAGGCGTACCACTGGTATGGTACTTGTTTAACAAGTCCTGGGTATCAGCCAGTCGGGCACACTCCTCGTCCGAGGACTCCAACTTACAGTTCGGGCGGGGCATTCCAGTAGGGGACCGCCGATGGGCTCCTTTCCGGTCACCTCTCCGATGGCTGGTTTTCTCTGCCTTGAGAACCCGGCCTGATTCCTGCTCCGCGGAATCTGCACTCTCCCTCCACAGTGCAACCGAAAGCTCCGCCGCCGACATCGGGGTAGAATCTTTCACTCCCACGGCTTGCACCGGCACAAACGTCATCATAGGCCACATATACTGCAGTCTACAGTGAGGGCATCGAGCCTCGCTGCCCACAGCTCCACCCGGCAGTCTGCACTGCAGGCAGAGACAGACCACTGTCTCCACACCCTCTACGCGGATAATCAGGAAGCCTCCTGGAGCTGAGTAGGGATGGGTAGAGATCAAGGGACTCTGGTCCACTTTTTCAGACTGTTCAGCCATAGTCACCAACGGAGGCACCTCTTCTTAGAGGTCTGTATCAATCAATGGCTCTTCGCAACTGAAGGGCAGGGGCTGGTTGAGCAATCCCTCCTCCTTCTTTCTCCATCAGCATCCGGCGGAAAGGCAAACCACTCCCCCTGGTTAAACTAGGGGGATGTCTCCTAGACTTGTAGGCTGACCCAGCACAGGTGCACAGTGAGTCATAGTCCATGAGGGCGCGGCTCCAGCTTTCGCGCCAAACTCCCCAGCAGGGTGGAGTTTTCTTGTTGCCGCCAATCCTGGCCAACAATTAGCAAACTGCAAAGTTGCAAGACTTTCTGCAGCTGGCCCACGCGGTAGCCCGGGAACGCGGGAACCGCCATTTTGGTGAGTATCGTCTTTTTCCATATTTGAGGTAGCGTCTGGCTGTTTGTGTATTGGTGTATAACAAAGTCCATTTCATTCCTCCCATCTCGCAAGGCTGTCGTCCTCACTAGTCTCGAGGGTACTTTCCCGAGAACATAGGCAGGACAAACACGGCGCAGCCACGGCTTTCACGCCATTCCACAACAAACTCACAAAAGTCTCTTCTGTAGCTTGTTCTTCTTCCTCAGTCCGGCATCCTGGACCTTCTGCTCTTTGCAGATCCTCCATTCTGACGGTTGTTTCTCGATCACTGTATACTGGATTATTGTACATGGAGCTCCGCTCTGCGGGGCAGCTACCACATCAGTAAAATAAACATGCCTTGTACACCACCTTATGTACCCAACGTAGATCTGACTCGTGTTTGCACTACCTCAGGCTAGGCTCACTCTCTCATTGTCTACTGTATCTCCTTCCTCCCAGTCTGTGCTCCCTTCGGTAAGTGATCTGGAATGGCTAGAGTACTCTGGGGCTTCCATGCAGTACTTGGGCGTCTACCTCTCTTGGTCAGCCTAGTGCAGACCCTCTCCAGGATTCCTGACCTAGTTAACAGGCTATCCCTTCAGGCATCCTACCCCTAGCGCTACCTCAAGGTGACTCGGACAGCTATAGCCCCTCTCCAGACTCACTAACTCCTCTCAGGTTCCCAGGTTATCCCTGCGGTTCCATCCCAACACAGCACAAAGTGGCAGCATACACTTTCCCTGTTTCCTAGCGTGTGCCTAGCAAAAGCCTGTCCTGTTAATATATATATATCTCAGCAGCGCCTCCAATTGTAACGGGTTTCCTCCCTCCCAATCTCACATTGGCCCGGGTACTCTAGCAACCAACCCCCATTACGTGTTCGTGTTTGGTGGTGCACCTGTAGGCAACAGGACTCCTGAGTCTCCCGCTTGATGGTATTAGGGGATGTCATCAGGACAGGTAGCTGAGGTAGTGGGTGCGAGTTCAACTTACATCATGTGCAGCGCCTCCACCTCATCAGGGTCTGTGCATCCGCAGGGAGATGGTCCTGATGAGGAACACCTTCTTGGTGGTGACTGCCACTGCTGAGTAATCTCACACTCACACAGTGGGGTTTTCATTAACAAGGTCATCTTTATTGTAGATTGGGATGTTGCAGACTGCCCCATGCAGCTGCCGGCTCTAGCCGCACATCTCTCCGTGCTGTCCCTTTGCCAGGTACGCCCTCCCAAATTGAAGTGGGATTCCCTCTTCTCCTAGGGAGATCCTCTCTGTGCCAGGTCCCTGGACACAGAGTGGCTTAGACAGGCTTGATTGGTCAACCTGGACCGCTAGTTTCTGCACTAGGGTCACAAAGTGTTCCTACAATCCCTTATGCAGGAAAATACAAGTTACCAGCTACTTCACATAACTGCTGGAACCCCCACTAAGTAACTGTGTTGTGCCTTATATACTTCAGGAGGCAGGCGCATCCCTGATGTCACTATCCAGGGACTCAGAGCATACAGCCAATCCCCTCCATACATAGGGCACCTCCCCAGGGTGTGAGGGAAAACCTCCATAACTACTGCTGGCATACCCGTACTTATCAGGACTTACTGCCAACAGAGAGGAAAGTAGTATACCATTATTATGCATGGCTATATACTCCCCCTGGTGAATCCCCACCGTCCCGGCTGGGGCCTAAATTTGGTGTACCTTGCGCCAGGAAACACTGTAAAAGAAAACACAAATTAAGCGTCAAACATTACCACATCTACATAATAATGTCAGAACATCACGCTCACTGACCAGCAGGGAGCGCTAAAGAAAAAGGCAGACCACTCTGTTCCGGGACCTAATAATAGTGTCGAGGGTCTGGTTTCTTCACCTCCCATCCCGCTGCATCGGTGACTGTCACACTATACTCTCGAGGCAGACCTCGCTCATTACAGTACACCGCATATATAATATTGCTGAAATAAATATACTTTTGATATTACTGAAAAGGACTAGGGGGGGGTCTATGGAGAGGAAATTGTTAGCAGTGTGCAGATTCCATTTTGTCTTTGTATTTGTTATATGTCAGTATGCGTGTTGTTGCAAGGGTGAACTTTGCTCTAGAGCAGGGATATGGACTGTGCCTTGTTGCTCAAACACTCAAGTGTTGTGGTCATGTTGTGGTCAGCTAAAAGAACCAGTTTAGGTTAGATGAATTGATCTTTGGAACCAGTCTGGGGTAGATAAGATGACCTGTAACTTGATTGGTGTAGAAGAGGATTATTCCCTCATGTACAAGGAATGCATTGTGAGATGTCATTATATTTCTGCCTGGTAACCTATTTTAAACAAAGGAATCTAAAATGTATATAAAGGCTACTTGGGCCCGCCCCTGGCAGAGAGTCTCATTTGACTTTTGTGCGTATGATCATACCCTGAATCTGTACAGGCAATAAACTACTTATTATCCACAAACCCGTGTTTGTGAGTTTGCAAACAGCGACATATATATGTATTCAGTTTCCCTTTTGTGATATATATGTTGTGCTTAAAAGTTTCTAATTACCCAGTTTCATGTTGACTTGTATTCATGTGAGGGGAACTAGCAGTGCTAGGAACACTGTCGAGAGAGAATTATATATCTATCACATTTAATTTGAGCCCACGATCCATTTCATTTTTACTTTTCTTTTTTTTGAAAGCTCTCTGTACATCAACCCAACATGGATCTTGATCAGTTTCCAGGACAAATTTGCAACAAATTCACAGCAGTGGTAGAGACTGAATTTTGTCAGAACCACAGGTGTGCAGATAATTGCAGTAAGAAATCAGATACAGGTCTATTAGTTCATCACACATTAGCCATACATCAATGTCTTTCAGTTTGGCACTGGCTTTAGTTAATAGCTTTCCTTACACTCCGGTCACTTATACAATTCAATAAAAAAACATTTTGCTGAAAGTGAACTTTTAACCAATCTTTCTCTATTATAAGTGTCCCAGTGCAAGCTTTGAACGCTGGGTGTACGTTAACTGTATTCCAGATACACAGACACGACAATCTTCCACTGTGCAGAACAGAGCAAAGGGTAAAACACTTCCCAGCTCATCCACATGCTACGCACAGGATCTCACTGACCATAACACTGTTTACAACGTGTGCTTTAGAGGTGTTATCTGATTTTGTGATGAGCCATATTTGGTTCCTGTCAGAGTTTATTTTTATGAACTGTGACAAAAGTTTATTATTTAGCAGGGTTATAAACTGATATAATGTCAAAGAGCAGCTCAATAATCATCATTTCTGCATCAGTAAATATATGTACACTCACTAGAGACTAGATTCAATATTGGCACTTTTAGTCTATTAATGGATCTTACATTTTCCTGAGCACGCATCAATAGGGGCCCATGAAAGGAGTGTGTCTTCTGTCTGTGAGACCTACATTTTACCTGATGTTTATCTGGTATGTAGATGGCAGGGATCTTCATCCTCTCGTAATCAAAAACAAAAACATTTGCTGTACATTTGGAAGAATTGCACGAAAACATTTACAGACATTGAACCATATTGTATGAACTGTTATACCGTTGATCTGACAATAAAGCACAGAAAGCCCCTGTCACGATAGTATCATGAGATATTAAGTATTTTAATCAATCTGGTACACGAGAGGATAATGTTGGTTACAAATTGTCTTAAAAAAACATGAATTGTTTTATGGCAGGATAAAGTGCTGGCCATGGCTAGTTTTATGTGCTGATCTAGGGATAAAGGATATCTGGATTTGTAAGTGAGGGGATTGAAATATGGCTGTCAGGACACTAGAATAAACGTAAACCTTTTAAATGTACCTTGACAGGCATTCTTCGGATGATCTGTGAAATATCAGAGGAGTGTGGCCAAGATGACAGCAATGGTTTGGGTAAAATGATTAAATATAGAATCCTGGGTCTGACAGCAATGCACAAGAATAACAAATAGATATTTGTAACCGTTGCGACTACATGAATCACATGATAAAAAAAAATAGGGTTTTCCATGTACAATCTCAGATATCTGTTTCGCCTGCAAAAATAGAAGTTATGTGGTCATATTTCATATTCAGGCGATTATATTAAGTACACAGATGCAAGTGAAGATGTAGTTTATCTAAGTGTAGCCATGCAGCCCATGGCTGCTACTAGATTCCCTGCCTAATACGTAAGTCCTAGTACCAGCGCAGGCTGTGTTAGAGTTAAATCTGCCATACTGTATGTATTTATTTATTTTATTTATTTATAAAATGTTTTACCAGGAAGTAATACATTGAGAGTTACCTCTCGTTTTCAAGTATGTCCTGGACATAGTTAATATGACAAATAATACATGGTTATGTAAGCAGTTCCCTTGAGTGACAGGGGGGTGGCTTATGGCCTGGGTACTGCCCATATGGGTCTGAGACCTGGATCCACTCCCCTGGTAACAAAACGAGCTGCAGTTCCAAATTTAGTGTGTGGAAGTGTGGAGCCAGGGCTCTGGTTCACCTTCCTTCCCCTCCCTCTGGAGTGAAAGGATCTACCCCATACTCCACCAGGGAGTGTGGGAGACAGGGATATACCTTTGGGGCCTCAAGTCCTGTGTGTTGAGTCCAGGGACCAAGAGGAGAGAGTGTATGGATGTAAGCTACACAATGCAATATGCTGTTGCTGTACTGAAAGGAATAAAGAACCCAGTTACTGTTTTATACTCCTGCCTGACGCTGCAGTTCTTCATGGAGAAGGTGAGAGTTTTTTCCACAGGGTACTGCAACTATCTGCGATAGGCCCTGTGGGAATGGAGGCGCTGCACCACAGAGAAGAACTATTCAGGCACCGAAATCCTGTCCTGTCTATCACCAACAACAACGGCAGATGCTCAGGGCCTTCTGTGAGTCTAACAGGTAGTACTCACAGCAGAGACATACAAGCAATGGGGGAGCGTGGGATTAGAAAAACATTTGACAATAAAAAACAATAAAATACAATAAAATTAATGTGGTTACAACAATATTGCTGGGGGTTGGTGAAAATATTAAATACACTTACACGGCCATGTGCAAGCGGACACGGTAATGTGGTTTCTTTAAGCAATTCCAGTCACTCCCAACAACAGGTAATGGTGGTTTAGAGGGTTTTGAAATAAATATATAAATATATCTGTACTCACACGGCCATGTGTGAGTCCTTGCAGGAAATTGGTAACTTTGGGGTTAAATTAACCCATCTGCATCTCCCCCCAGTGTAGACTCTTCTTTGTTTGCAACCAACGTGGGATTCTAACTCCAGTCTTGGGCATCAGATGGGGACTCTCCCCAGTGGTGGTAGTAGGGGGGGGGAGTAGGTAGAGAAAGTGAGGCACGTTGTCAGTGGGGTTTAAAACACATTTATTAGTTTTAAAAGCAATTGGTACAACAAGACTCACATACATACATAGTGGTTGGACCCCTGGCCTCCTCGTGCAGTCCAGGATACAGTTTAAGCAGCCGTTATTGCCAATCACGCGTCCGTGATGCAGGAGGAAAAAAACAAAAAACTTTTTCTCCTTATCTGCAATGGCTGCCTGGTTGATCCGGCTACGGGAGCCACGTTGGGCCAAATTCAGCAGGAACTTTAGAGCTACGCGTTTCGTCGAATCATCGACTTCCTCAGGCTCATATTCTCTTGAGAATATGAGCCTGAGGAAGTCGATGATTCGACGAAACGCGTAGCTCTAAAGTTCCTGCTGAATTTGGCCCAACGTGGCTCCCGTAGCCGGATCAACCAGGCAGCCATTGCAGATAAGGAGAAAAAGTTTTTTGTTTTTTTCCTCCTGCATCACGGACGCGTGATTGGCAATAACGGCTGCTTAAACTGTATCCTGGACTGCACGAGGAGGCCAGGGGTCCAACCACTATGTATGTATGTGAGTCTTGTTGTACCAATTGCTTTTAAAACTAATAAATGTGTTTTAAACCCCACTGACAACGTGCCTCACTTTCTCTACCTACTCCCCCCCCCTACTACCACCACTGGGGAGAGTCCCCATCTGATGCCCAAGACTGGAGTTAGAATCCCACGTTGGTTGCAAACAAAGAAGAGTCTACACTGGGGGGAGATGCAGATGGGTTAATTTAACCCCAAAGTTACCAATTTCCTGCAAGGACTCACACATGGCCGTGTGAGTACAGATATATTTATATATTTATTTCAAAACCCTCTAAACCACCATTACCTGTTGTTGGGAGTGACTGGAATTGCTTAAAGAAACCACATTACCGTGTCCGCTTGCACATGGCCGTGTAAGTGTATTTAATATTTTCACCAACCCCCAGCAATATTGTTGTAACCACATTAATTTTATTGTATTTTATTGTTTTTTATTGTCAAATGTTTTTCTAATCCCACGCTCCCCCATTGCTTGTATGTCTCTATATCTTTAAAAGGGTTCAGGATTAACCCTTCCCTGGGGTTGCAGCAGAGGGGAACTCCATGCTGGCTCAAAGCATCTGTCATAGAGCCGTGGTCTAACTTACTGCCACATTGTAAGCACACCTCATATATTAAGCTTAAGGTAAGCGCCAGGTTTTTTCCTATAGTACTCACAGCAGGTAAGAGCAGTGAAATTTCTTAGGGTGCGGGAACTCGTGTTACATAAGTATTATAGAAACCACGTTATAAAGTCTTTAATATATTGAGGCAAAGTATAAATGTCAAAAGAAAAGATTTTTTTTTTTTATTCAGTGGGGCTGACTGATGAAAAGGGGTGTGTCAGGGACACACGCAGAAAGCATGTTTTCAGTGGGTATCAATGAACAATGCTTTTAGAATACAAACCCTGTAGCTGAGATTAAGAATCAAAATTCAACCGAGTTGGGTTTTGGTATCAGACACGTGAATTCTCATCTTTCCTACTCCAGTGACCTCTCTGGGAAGAACCTGATACATGTGGTAACGTATGGGGAATTCTGATTGTTTATTTTTTCATTTTAAGAAACTGTCTGCATTTTATACTGTACTGTATGTTCTTGTAATAATATTTTTTTTTTCTGTAACCTAAGCACTGTATTTTTGTTTATTAAATCTAAACTTGAATAAGTAATACTTTGGGCTCTGATTGAAGTGTTGCACGCTTTCTAGAGTGGAAATTACATATTCGGACACGTTTTGCTACAACATATTTGTGTGTGTTGAGTGCATAGTTTTTATAATAAACAGGGACCAGAGACAGCAAATTAATATTTTTGATCATTTATTTGGTGGTGGCAGTGGATTAAAGGTATATATTGTTACGGATTGAGGGTATATATTATTCATTCGAGGGACCTGTGTGCAGGTGAGTCCGCGAGTTAGCTGTGTGTCATTAACCCTTGTCACATATACAAGTCACGTGCTCATACTGTAGATGTGCCGTACATGACAACCCCATTGACTTCAATAGGACTGTCCGTGCTATATTTCCAGATTGGCAATATTATCGTTTATACAATAAGGGCCATTGAGTATTCACACCTTTCATCAATGTCTTGATTTGTACATCGGCTTGAAAAGCACTCTCACATTTTATATCAGATCAGTAACCAATTGAATAAAACACTGTACCTTTACAATATGCTGATTTCTTTAATGATTAATGGCATGAATACATTGAAGAAAAACACCAACTTTTCGTACAAGCTTATGAACATTACAATTAAAAAAAACGTATTGGTAAATCACAAAAAAAGATTATTTGTTAGAGTGTCACATTAAATCGAATTAAATGGTTCTATATGAACCTTAAGCTACATTGTACAGTCACCGATATTATATAAATTATGGTCTACATTTGAGGGTTTATTTCTCAATGTCTCCTGGTTGCAGATTGTTGCCCCAGTTTTGCAGCCTGAGGTTAAGAATCCTCAATTTGGGGGTTTTAATGACTGAATATCTACTTTCATTTTGCAAAGGCTTTTGATACAGTGCCACACAAGAGGTTAATGTAAATAGGTCTGGGTGCGAGTATTTGTACATGGATTGAAAACTGGTTGAAAGGATATGCAGCAGAGAGTGGTCATGAATGTAACATATTTCAATTAGACTAAAGATGTACGTGGAATGCTTCAAGAGGCAGCACTACTTTTTAAATCGTTTAATAATGACCTTGAGGCAGGCATAAAAAGTAAAGTCGTAATTATGTAAGGTAGTAAAATCAGAGCAGGATATCATTTCTCTGCAGAAGGACTTGAAATAAACTAGAAGCTTGGGCAGGTAGATAAAAATGAGTTTTAATACAGGTAGATGTTAGATGCTACCTACAGTAATGTACAAACTAAATTGGACAAAATTAAGTCAACACTTATTGGAGAAGAATTTAGACATTCTTGTAGATGTAGGCTTGGCAATATTGCTCAATATCAGGCAGTAGCTGCAAAGGCAAATACAATATTACCATACATAAAAGTGGGTTTGATAGAAGAGAACAGAGCATAACTTTGCCTCTGTATAAATCCTTAGTAAGACCCCAAACAGGAAATGAGTACAGTTTTGGGCACCTTTCTTTAAAAAGGCATTATGAAACTAGAAAAAGTGCAGAGAAGGGCCATCAAATTAATTAAGAAGATGTAATGCTGGATTTATGAGGAAAGACTATCCAAATTACGATTATTTGTATTAGAAAAGTGTATAAGAATGGATATTATTACTATTCACAGATACTGTATATTCAAGGTCAATACAATACAATGAACTTTCAAGGGAACTTTTGATCATTAGGACAGTACAAATGACAGAGTCGTCGATTGAGATTAAAAGAAAGGATTCTTTACAGAAAGGGCAGAGAAAATGTGGAATTTACTTCCCCTGGATATTCTAATGGCAGACACCGTAGATATCTGGCAGACAAGGTTAGAATTTTTATTTTAAGGAAACGGTATACAGGGATATGCCAAATGAAGTTAAAGGAAGTTTGCTTCCTCTATATCAATATTAATATAGAATTGGAGTATGCCACTCAAATAAGAATTTAACAACTAACTGAACACTGACCTAAGGACACTGAGCTGTATGACTGAATTGCAGTTTGGTTCAAGTGCAATTAGATAAAGTATGAAATTGGTACCAAAAGGAAAGTGGTGTGCAATGTGTATTGCTAGCATTGGTGACCAAATTATTTCTATTGGTTTGTCTGCGAGCTTGGAGAGTGTACAGAGAGTTAATTTTTTTGATTGTGTGTGTGATACGAGTTTGCAACAAACTTTTTTTACTGCCTGGTTTGAGAGATTGCAGCGGGTGTGTGTGGGCCAATTTATTCCCTAATACACCTGATTGTCTGTGATTTAAACAGAGGTTTGTAACGAATCCTTGAGCCTGCGAGCACTGAGCTGTGTGAATGAGTTGCAGTTTTGTTAGAGTGCAGTTGGATTAAGCGTGGAGATAACCAGAAGGAGTTTGCACAAAGGAGGTTGGAAACAAGATAGTTAATTATATTCACTAATCTGTTAGTTTGCATTTAATAATCCATAGTTGCAATAATGAGCATGGTTGCGAATGCCACTCAGTGCACATGTTGCCACATATATGTGCGCATGGAGCTGCCATTCCAGGGAGCATACCTCTGTGGGAAGTGTGAGCAGGAAGTCTCTTTGGAGTCTCAGATTGTATGATCTGAAGAAGCACTTGCAACATTAAGGGACATTGGCAAGTTTGGACTTAATTGTTCACTGAGCAGGCCCTGGCGGGGACTAGTGGTGCAGATGGTGGAGCTGTGATTGAGGACCAGGAAGAGGAAGGTAGCTGGGTTAGAGTTAGCATGGGAAGAGAAAGAGACAGACCTATCCTGAGCTATCCCATCCCAATAGATTTGCCATATTGAGTGAATATATTGGGGGAGTTGAGCAGGACTGGTAAGACTGATTCCTCTAGCAGCCAGGGGAATAGTTCCTCCAGCACAGAAGAGACTCAGGATACTCAGAGATCTATGCAGGTTGTGGTGGTAGGGGACTCAAATATTAGTAGGGTAGAGAGGGTAACCTGTTGCCGTAACTGCACCGTTTATCTCCCGGAGTCTTGTGTTTGGCACATTATGGATCGGGTAGACAGATTGTTGGGTGGGGCTGGGAATGACACAGTGATCTTGGTACATGTTGGCACCAATACAAAGTTAGAGAAACATGGAGGGTCCTAAAAATTATTTCAGGGATCTAGGCCCTAAGCTTAAGGCAAGGTATTTTCAAAAATACTACCAGTGCCATGATCTACCCCAGGGAGACAGTCAGAGATTGGGGGTGTTAATGCATGGCTAAAAAAAGTGGTGTAGTAAGGAGGGGTTTGTGTTTCTAGAGAACGATGAGTCCTTCTCTGTGAGGTGCAATCTTTCTAGTAGGGATGGATTGCACCTCAACGAAGAGAGATCTGCTGTGCTAGGGGAGGGTGTTAAAAAGGTTGGAGGAGATTTTAAACTATGAAGGAAGGGGGTGGGAAAAAAGAGGTAATGGACTAGACAGAATAGATAGGAATGTGGAAATAGCTATAGGTCATGGAGGTGGAGTAGGAAAAAGGGGAGTTTAGCTAGCAGGGAGGCACCAATATTAAATACAAATAATACTACAGTAGTAAACTTCTTAATCAAAATCAATGGGAGTAGAAAGATAGGAGCAGATAAGCTAACAATAGCACAGACTGGTGACAACCTTAAGCTAATGCAAGAAGCCTAATACAAGGGGAGCCTGAAATAATAGCCAGAAAGGAGCAATATGGTATCATAGGCATACGGAAACATGGTGGGATAAAATCATGACTGGGCTGTTAATTTGGAGGGTTATTCCCTTTTTCAGAGTGATCGAGCAAATAGAAGAGGTGGTGAAGTATGTTTATATGTTAAACCACATTTAAAACATATTACAAGGAAGACATTTATTAAGGGATTGAAGAAAATGTAGAGACTTTTGTGGGTAGAAATTTGAAGTAGAGATAAAAGTACAAACAGATGTTAGTAGGAATATGCTATAAACCACCAAATATCTGTGAGATTGAGGAAGCCAAACTACTTTTGCAAATGAAAAAGGCAGTAAAACTAGGTCATAATAGGTGATTTTAATTATCTGGATATCGACTGGAGCACCGAGATTAGCAGCACAGCTAAATGAAACAGGTTTTTTGGATTCACAATGACCCAAATTATTGAGCAACCAACCAGGGGGGGGGGGGGGGGGGCATTACTGAACTTGGTAATATCAAACACTGTATGTATGTATGTCTTTATTTATATTGCACCATTAATGTACATAGCGCTTCACAGTAGTAATACACGTGACAATCATATAAATAACAAATAATACAAATAACAGAACATGGGAATAAGTGCTTCAGACATAAAGATGAACATTTAAGGAGAGTTGTCCCTGCTCCTAAGAGCTTACAATCTAATTGGTAGGTAGGAAGAATGTTCAGAGACAGTAGGAGGGCATTCTGGTAAGTGCGTCTGCTAGGGGCCAAGCTTTATGTATCATGTGTCTAGTATTAGCCACGGAGCTGCTCAACTACTTCATTAAGCAGGTGTGTTTTAAGGTGGGTCTTAAAGGTGGATAGAGAGGTATTAACAAATATTGAAGTCAGGGAACATTTGGGAAATGGTCATCATAACATGGTCTTACTGAAATAAACAATCAAAAGCCATATATAGGATCAACAAAGGCTTTTAATTTTAGAAAGGCAGATATTAGTAAAGTAAGGAATAAATTGGGTTGTAGTTCTTACAGGAAATAATACGGAAGAAAAATGGGCATTCTTTAAAACATTTTTTGTTAAGTACACTTATCAATGTATACCATTGGGTAATAAATATATTCTGGAAGCCAGAGGGTCACGTGTAGGATGACTTAGCTCAGATAGTGTCAACTCGGCCCTCTTTTCCAAGCACGACAAGGTCTGTTTCTTTTCTTACTTTATTTTGGAGAAAGCAGGGAAAAACAGTCTCTTGTGTAGAGGTGTAGGTCTAAATAGCTCTGTGTGTGCTTAGTAGTAAAGGGAGGTGAAAAGATAATCCTGCAGCACCATTACAGGGGTTACAGCAAGGTACTCACTCGTCCAGTGGTGTGGTGGAAAGGAAATGGCAATGTATGCTGGGTAGTAAGATAGTCTGGGGACAGACCATCTGTGGGCAGAGCAGAGGGGGGAAAAGCAGACTAGCCCATTTGAGAGAAAAGCCGGGGCTGCTATGGCAACTCACAGGAGTGTCTGGGGGAGCTACAACATGTAGCAATAATGTTGCATCTTTAATACAGCAAGCTGCTGGTAGAGGGGAAATGGCACTGTATTATCACACAAGCACTGTGTTTGTGTACAGAGCCAAACACATACAGCTGGCACTAAGAAGCTGACAAGCAGGGCTGCGAGGAAAAGGGGGGGGGGTGAAACAGAAGTGCAGACAGGGGTATTCCTGTTCCATGACAAAATATAATAGAAACAACGTGGCTAAATAAACAGGTTTGGGAATAAATGGAAAAAAAGAGGAAGACTTTTAGATTCTTAAAGTCAGAAGGGACAGAGGCATCATATCAGAATTTTTTTTTTTTTTATTATTATTATTACTTAAGTTTTTATTGAGCATTTTCAAACATACAAAATGAGGTAAACATAACATACTACACAAAAGGAAAAGGGGATACAGTAATACAAATAAACTGGTTGTGGAACAATAGAGAGGAGGGAGAACGGGGGAGGGGGGGAAGGGGTAGCATTTGTAACAATATCGCACTGTATTCAACAATTTAAATACCACATGTATCACTCTGTTCAAAGTATTCTAGTCTATATATGGGGATATACCTGCATGGCGGAACCAAGGAGCCCAAATCTCAGAGAATTGCGAGGTAGAGCCGTTCAGATAGGCTGAGAGTTTTTCCATATAGACTATATGCCAAATTTTGTTGTTTATTTGATTTAAGGATGGGGGGGCCGGTTGTTTCCAATTTTTGGCAATTGTACACCATGTAGCGTTTAAAATTTGGGATATTACGCTAGCTTTTTTTTTGGAGATATTAGCCATTGGTTTTCCTAGTAATATATATACTGGGTCGTAAGGGACAGAGATTTCTAGTATCTTGTGTATTAGGGTGAACACTTCCGTCCATGTTTGTTGGATTTTGGGGCATGACCAGATTATGTGCAGTATATTCCCCACTTCCCCACAACCACGCCAGCACAGAGGGGAAACGCCTAGGAGAAAAGAGTGCAACCTGGCAGGAGTCATATAAATATTAACTTGTAAATATTCTCCTTAATTACAATGCATGATGAGTTTTTGGAAGCAGCTTCCCAGATGTCTGTCCAGGTATCGAGATCTATACAGACGTTAAGATCCTTTTCCCAGGATACCATATAGTTATCAGGGGTTTGGTTGTTCTTGGTAGAGGATAAACTGTGATATATTCTAGTGATAATGCCCTTTGCGTGGGGTTGGTGTAGGTCATATCAGAATTTTAAGGAATGTAACAAATTTTGCAAAAGGACAATCAAATTAGCAAAAATTGAAAACTAAAAAAGGATTGCAATAGAAAGTAAAATCAACCCTAAAATGTTCTTCAAGTACATTAATAACAAAAATATTAGAAAAGAGAATATAGGACCCTTTCATTGTGAGATGGCCAGGCAAATTATTGGTGATAAAGAGAAGGCAATAGGTGGAAGACACAACTTCAATATTAACTAACATTTAGTTAACAGAGGAAGAAGTGCAAAGATGGCGTGATAAAATGAAACACTCAGGAGCGTTGGTGATTCTCCTTATACTCATCTGCAACTTTCTGTTTGATGGGTGGAGACACCTGCACTCACACAACAGCGGGTTCTCAGCTGTTGGTTTCGGCTATAATCCTGCTTGCCAGTAGAGTTTTTTGCTGGGGCTTCTGTATTCTCACGACCCCCTTTAACAAAGCGCTAACGCTAAACGTACATCCAGAACGTAGTTAAATCCGATTGCAGGTGTCTCCACTCATTCTGTAGCGGTCGCCCAGCAGGGGGTTTGTCATCGACGCACCTTAGTGCTTTAAAAACACATTCGGTTGTCGTGAAGCGTCCTATGACTGCCCCAACTCAAGCGATTATAATCAGTATGTCTGTCTGGTACCTATGAGAGATCCTGGGAATACGGAACCCCGGGCAAAAGACTAAACTGGCATGCAGGATCATAGCTGAAGCCAATAGCTGGGAACCCGGTGACGTCAGAGTGCAGGCGTCTCCACCCATTAGGCAGAAAGTTACAGCTGAGTATCAGGAGAATCACCAACGCTCCTGATTGTTTCACAAGCACCGTCACAGGTGTCAGGAAGCATTTGCTGATGACCCTAGCTCGATATACTCTCACTTGGCTAACCACAAGTATCTCTGAGTGCTCTAACAGCACTTTCATAACTGCAGTGATAATTAATCAGTTTTGAGATCCCTGAGGGCCCCATAACATCACCAAAAGAAACTCCTGCACAGTGGGTTAGGCAGGTTGAGGGGTAGACATCAACACCTATAAGTACCTTATAAACATCCTCACAATTGATGTGTAAAACGCATGATGATTACCCTGTCCTAGGGCAGCTTATTGTATGATATCAAGGGTCATAGTAACAAATAGGCCCTATGGATTAAGCAGCCTAGGTGTGTTATGAACACTCTCACAAATACTGTGAAAATGCATGATGATGCCTGGTCTTTAGGCAGCTCATTATATGATATTAAGGGTCATATTAACAAATAGACCTGCTCAGTCAGGCCGCACTACACTGATCACTGACCTATGCGTTCTTTTCCACCTATAGGTCTGACATTTATTTTGGCAAGAAACAAACTATTCCAATAAAAGGCTCCAGATGTATGGCGACGATCTCCTACGGTAGAAATGGTTACCTCTCCCCCCAGAAAGATCACACTCTAGGCAGGAGGTATATTCAACTGCAAATGGTTTATTGTCCTGCTCACACAGTAACACGTGGGCCTCTGCCAATGCAGTTCACTGTAGTTTCCCAATGCCCGGATGGTCCCTGGACATACACTATGGGTCAATGGCCACCGCAGCAGTCTTTACTCTTCTCTAACCCTCTAGCAGAGTCAGGTGAACGGTAATCACTCACGCCCCCCTAAGAGGAGAGGACCAGGGTATGCCAGTGCATAGCAAACCTGTGTGTTACCTGTTTCTTTCACGGTACAGACACACTGCTAAATTTGGGTGGTGTAACTCCAGTAGGTACAGTAGGGGGAAGGTACAAGGTCTGAACCCAGGATTGGGCAGAACACAGACCTTGTCCCACCTCCTCCTCTGTCACTCAAAGGAGCTGCCTGTTGGGGGAAAACCCCATAATTAGTCACAGCCTTCTCTTACCAGGGCTTGCATGTCAGGGAGGGCAGACTGGTAGGCAAACCAGACATGGCTACACTACTATTCGGTGGTTTTAACTATCACCTATCTTTAGGTGATTCCATTCACCCTTATAATTTTATATTGTTTGTATAAATAAAGTTAAGTTTTTACTACTTATCAGATTATTCATTTGTACCTGTTTAGGGGTTACTAGTCATACCTACTTTCATTAGACTCTGAGTGCTAGTCATACCTATTTCTTAAACTTCTGTATGACCTAAATTCTACTATATAGGTATCTAGAGAGTGCACACAACTGTGTTTTCCAGTTTCCCTCCTTCTTTAGAGAGAAACACTTCTTTTTTAGTGTTGCTACTATTACAAATACTCTAGTGCAGCCTAGCTATAGTACCACTAAGGTTGAGCGGGTGGACTTCCAATTCTGTACAGATGTGGTGCCTATATTTAAAGAGAGAGCTAGATCTTAGACAGGTAATTACAGACCTCTAAGCCTGACATCAATAATGATAAAGCTACATGAAGGTTTAGTGAGGCATAATATTGGATCCTAATGGATAACAAAATTATTAGTAATACAGTAGGGCCCCGCTTTACAGCGCTCCTCTTTATGTTGTTCCGTTCATACAGCGTTTGGGTTCATTGGGTTCGGCACTTGTTCTGTTTTTCCGCCGATTTTGAGCATGATGCGCTCAGCAGCTGAGTATCCGGCTGTCACTAAGCTACAGTTTTAGCGCATGCGAAACTCCTTGTCAGATGCCATTTGTTAAGGAAACAGTCAGTTTACAGCTCTGTATCTCTGTTTCAAAGGTACAATACAGTACAGTAGGGCCCCGCTTTACAGCGATTTCCGCTTTATGGCGGCGGCCTGGAACGGAACCTGCCATATGAGCGGGGCCCTACTGTAGTCAGCATGGATTTATGAATGTCATAAATGAAACCTTTTTGAAGGTAAGCAAAAGTTCTAAGTTGATATCTCAAGGTTCAATATTGCTGTTAACTTGTTTATTAATTACCTTGAGGTTGGCATAGAGAGAAAAGTCTCCATCTTTGCTGATGACACTACATTGTGTAAGGTAGTAAAATCAGAGCAGGGTGTAATTTCTCTACAGAAGGACATGGATACATTGGAAACCTTGATAGTGCAACAGTCATAGACTCTGTGTATATTAATCGGCGGTTGCACTATGCCTGCTTTACAGTATGCTAGGGATAAGTCCACTGGCTAGGCCAGGGGTTGGCAACCTGCCACTCACAAGCTGCATGCAGCTCTCTTCCGTCCACATGTTTCCCCTCCCCAGCTGCTGCCCCTCTCACTGTCCTGCCTTTAGCTGCGGGGGGCCGGGCCGGCACTGGCGGACCTCTTGTTGCCGCCCGGGGTCTACCCAGCTGCTGGCCTGCCTCCTACACTGTCCCACGCCGGGCCTCTCATGCCGGTGCACCCCGGAAGAACAGGAGAGAGGCAGGCTAGCAGCTGGGGAGATGCCGGGTATGTATGTATGCATGCCTTTATTTATATAGTGCCATTAATGTACATAGCGCTATATGCATATATATTATATTACAGCAGTAATATAAGTGACAATCATATAAAAAATATAAATAGCACATAAAGGGGAGAAGTGCTTCAGACATAAAGTAAAAGGATCTTAGGAAAAGGAGTCCCTGCCCCGAAGAGCTTACAATCTAATTTGTTGGCAGGAAGAACGTACAAAGACAGTAGGAGAGTGTTCTTGAGTGTTGTGTGCATCTGCAAGGGGCCAAAGTTAAACGGGTGGCCCCCGCAGCAACTGGCAGGACAGACAGGGACAGAGGTAGCAACTGGGGAGCGCCCCAAGGGGTCTTATATCAAAGAGAGTCCTGAATTGAAGAGGTATCAAGATTGATAACACATTGATCAAACTCCTCTGTGGGTGTTGTTTTCATAACGTTCATTGAAGTGGTTTGTAGCCTTTCGTTTTAGATTTTGATTACTTAAAAATACCATTGGCTTCACATACTGAACAACTGTGACATTATTGATGGTAAGTTATTTCAGATCATAAATATTCGGTTTAAAATGCTACGCCTATTACCTTTGTTGCCATACAAGGCTCCTCAGATGTTATAGAACATTTGAAGGTTGTCATGAGATTATTGAATACATTATGAAATTACATTTCTTAAAGGAGTGCTTATGACTAACATATCACTGTGTATTAATTAATCCTGTCACTACAGAGTGCAGTGCATTATAAGCTCCCTGGCAGTGAAGGGTTTACCTTCCTCTCACCTTTAGCTGAACACTGCGCCACTCGCTTCATGAAAGTTTTTGTCACCCTATTTGTCAGAATGTTAACAAACACACAGATATCCAGTAAGCTCATTTAAGCCTTTAACGACCCTTTTATTCAAGAGATATATAGGTATTTCACTATGTATTTTTGCCATTGAATGTAGCACTGGGCTCTGTTTGTGTTCGTTTGGAGTTTATATTGCGATGCCCTGTAGCACTCCTTTTATATATATATATCAGAAAATAGCCGTGTTAGTCCAGTTGCGATAGTGCAGAATAAATTAGTTCTTCAGTATTAGGTGATACCTTTTTTATTGGACTAACAATTTATGTCATAGGACAAGCTTTCGAGAGTTATCCTCTCTTCTTCAGGTCAAGCAATACTGATATACACAGGAATCTATGGCTAAAACAGTGTAGTGGAAAAAAAAAAACAACAGATATGTACTGTAGATAAGGTAGGGTGGTAAAAGTGTTAGAAGCCAGGGGATGGCGAGAAGGAAAGGTGGGGAGGGGGAGGGATGCTAGGGGAGGGGGCGGGGGGGAAGAGAAAGTGTGGATAAGAATAGAGGCAAGCAGGATAATTACAAACAATTTTGATAGGGTGTGAGAAAACCCATGCCCGCATTAAGTCCTTTGGTTTTGGTGTCAAAGAGTCTTATCATTCTGAGTTCAAATGTTTTCCGTTCTTGGGTGCTTTTAAACATTCCATTGAGGATTTTGATTTTTAAATCATTTATGGTATGATCTGGCTGTGAGAAATGATGTCCCACAGGTGAGCAGTATCTTCCTTCTTCGTATGGAGTGCCTGTGCATATTCATTCTGCCTTGTAGTTTTTGGCTGGTTTCCCCAATGTAGCAACCTTGGTCACTTTTGTTGCACTGAATCATATACACTATATTCCTGGATGTGCAGCTGTATGATCCTTTAACATTGAGTGTTCCATGGTTGTGACAGGCTGTCGGATCTTGGCATATATGTTTGCAGAGTTTGCAGCGTTTGTTGTTGCACGGTTTAGTGCCATTATCAGTGTCTTTAAGTTCATTGTGAAGTTTTCTGCTGACTAATTTCTGTTTGAGATTTGGTGGTTGCCGGAATGCAAGAATGGGAGGTTTGGGAAAGATTTCTTTTAATGTCGCATCCTCTGCCAGCATGGGCTGCAGATCTTTGATTATTTTTCGTATACCCTCTAGGGTAGGGTTGTATGTGGTCACTAGTGGTATGCGTGTGGTAGGTACTTTCTGTCTGTATTGTAGCAGGAGTTCTCGTGGGGCTTTTAGTGCAGATGTAATAGTTTTGGCAATGGTCTTTGGTTTGTATCCCTTCTGTCTGAACGATTCGGTCAGGGTTGTGAGATGCCTGTTTCTGTCTTCAGTGTCAGAGCATATGTGGTGGTATCTTATAGCCTGGCTGTGTATGATACCTTGTTTGGTATGAGTGGGATGGAAGCTGGAGTTGTGGAGGTAACTGCATCTGTCTGTTGATTTCTTGTATACAGATGTGTGTAGTTTGCCATCTTTCAGTGTTAGGCGGCGTTTGTAGCCGATTCCCCGGTCTGCAGTGAGCTGCAGGAAGAGAGACCGGGGGGGCATGGTGGGGGAGTGATGGGGGTGCGGCCATGACGTCACCCGGCAGGTTCGCCCTCATTGGCTGAACCGCCGGGGGGCGTGGCTTAGCGCTCCGTCGTGAGTCCTGCTCTCAATAGAATTGAGCAACTCTCGCCATAGCGCTGCGGCCCCCCCTCGTAGCGGGCCCGACGCCATTGAGGGGAGGGCTCTCGTCCCTGCAGCGTAAGCCACAGCGTGCGCTGCAGTAGCCAGTGGGAACCAGGCCTTACTGTTGTATCTAGAAAATTTACTAGGATTGCCGAATAATCCATTTTGAGTTTAATTGATGGATGGAATGAGTTCAAGGACTCGTGGAATTGTTTTAGGTTTCCTTCACCTTCTGTCCATATTCTAAACAGGTCATAAATGTATCTGTAGTATTTGTAGGGTTTTTGGGGGCATGTAGTTAGGAATCTTTGCTCAAGATTTGCCATGAAAAGATTGGCATATTGCGGTGCCATCTTGGTACCCATTGCAGTCCCCATTAATTGTAGGTACATTTCCTTGTTGAAGCTGAAGTAGTTGTGTGTGAAGATGTATTCTATCAGTTTGGTAATTACATCAGCGCTGTATTTCAGATCCAGGGGAGATGTTGTAAGGAAATGCAGGCATGCCTCAATACCATCCTTGTGGGGGATGTTGCTGTAAAGGGATTCTACATCCATGGTAACTAGCAGTGTGTTGGATGGTAGTTGGTTGATGTTGTTAAGATTATTGAGAAAATCTGTGGTATCTTGTATGAAGTTGTTGGTGCTTCTGACTAAAGGTTTGAGGATATTCTCCACTAAGCCTGATATTTGTTCAGTGAGTGTATCCATACCTGTTATAATAGGTCTGCCGGGGTTTCCTGGTTTGTGGATTTTGGGAAGCATGTAGAAGATCCCAACTCCTGGGTTGTCAGGTATTAGTTGCTTCAATTGTGGTTGCAGGTGGTTAGGGAATGTTTGAATGAGATTCATGAGTTGCTTTGTATATTCCTGGGTTGGATCATGTGTGAGTTTCTTGTAGTAAGTGTTGTCTGTGAGTTGTCTATTGCCTTCTTCTATGTATTTATTTGTGTTCATAAGCACCACTGCGCCTCCTTTATCTGCTGGTTTGATGGTGATGTTGTGGTTGTTTCGCAGTTCCTTGATAGCAGATCTCTGCATGGGGGATAGGTTGTACATAGTTTTTTTCTGCTGTTTTGATGCTAGTGAGGAAACGTGTGATCTGAAGTTCTGTATGTAGCTGTCAAGTATGACATTGCATCCTGTTGGTGGTGTGAAGTACGTGTTCTTCTTCTTGTTGTTGTTCTCTGTCATTATGGGGGTGCTCTCTTTTTTGTGGAAGTATTCTTTCAGTCGTAGTCTGATGAAGAATTCTTCTACGTCTGAGAATCGTTGGATTTGGTCCAGCTTGTACTGGTGTATAACCAGTCATTCTAACACTATTTACTTTCGTTTTTATTATACACCCATCAGTAGACCTTGATAGTCTATTGTCGTATCACTCCTTTTTTTAATAATAAAGTGTTCATTATCCCTCAGTGCGCCTGCCTGTCATTTGTTTTTCTTGCTTGTGAGCTCCCTTGTGGGAGCTCATCTTTACAGGGGATGTGTGGAGCCCCCCTGACTAACGGCTGCAAGAGGGACTTTACAGTGATATCCCTAGCGCGGAACGACACTCCTGCTAACAAATTGTTCTCTTTTACTTTAAACTGTAAGATGGCAAAGCATCTCGTGGACGAAATGAGTGAGGCTTATAATGAGCGCTGTGCAGCAAGAGTCAAGACTGTTCTAGAGAACAGTCACAATATCACAGCATCTGAGACCAGCATCAGGGTGATCAGACTCCAGTTGGGATGGCCGTGTCAAGTAAGTGTCTTACTGTAATAAAGTACAGTATAATGCAATAGCATGCAGAATAGCATAGCAGTAGCAATACAGAACAGGGTTGATACTGTAATTACTGTGCCGTAGTTAGGACAGTACAGGTAAAGTGTTGTACTCTACTGTACTTTAGGTAAATGTGTGGTTTTACTGTATCTGTAAAATTCTTCCTTGTCATTACAGAGCGTATCCTATGATGGACCAAGCACAGGCATGGATCGAAAGTGGCGAGACTTTTCAGGATGTCATCTTTTCTGACGAGACAACTGTAGCTCTTGAGAAATTTGCCACATTTGCATTCCGCAAAAAAGGCTGCCTATACGTGAAGCCGCGGCCCAAGCACCCACTGAAGATGCATGTGTGGGGTGCGATCTCTAGACGTGGACCATGATGCATAATCATATTTTATGGTAATATAATGCACAAAGTTACATGCCTTATGTACTGTACTACTGTAGTGTTTTCTGTACCCTAATGTTCAGTTTTTTCAAAAAAATGTCTTCTCTTGATCCAAGAATCATGGATAAAGTATTTTTCCAAGAGCAAATTGTCACCCATATTGTTAAATACATTAGGCATGATTTCCCATCTGGTGGCCACCGGTTCTTTCAGGACAATGACCCTAAACATACTGCCTATGTTGCCTATATTCTTGCAAGTGAGATCAACTGGGTTAAGACGCCACCGGAGTAAGTGCTTCAGTGTACAGTAACTGTTTCTCATTGTTTTAAACTGTTTTTATCTGTTCAACTAATTCGCCATTTTTATCCCCCTCTCTTTCCAGATGACCATATTTGAACTTCATAGAACTGGTGTGGCATGCGCTGAAAGATCATTTAAGAAAGGTGGTGAAACCGTCCAACAAGGAGGAATTAGTAAAAGGAATAAAGAATTTCTGGAGAGACATACTGACTGTACAAAAATGCAACAACTACATTAACTATATCAGCAGCGTTTTGCCCATTCTTTTAGAGCATATTTGGAATGCCACCGGCATGTAGTAAGGTACTTTACTGTAGTAAGGTAAGTACAGGTACAGTAAGTATAGTACAGTTAAGTATGATACTGGCAATAACCTGTTTAAATGTTAGCCTTATATTAAAGGTAATTGAACGTTAACCATTTTATGTCTGCTCTTACTCTCCACTTTGTATATATTATATACAGTATGTGCAGTATTTGTATTAGACATGTGTGTATTACCTATTATTTCTAAAAAATCATTATAGTTTACAGGTACAGTAAGTCAATTGTTTGTCCTAATCCCCCCTCTCTCAATGACAAAAGAAATCCATGGTCGTCTACACCGGGTGACTCAGCTAAACCCCATGGAATTAAAAACCCCAAGAGCCAAAGCCTGAAACATTATGTGTCTTTGTGTGTGAATGTCCTATGCCCCGGGGAGGTGTTGATAATGAGTGAAGGATTAGAAAACAACTGTTTGAACTTTTTGCAAATGTACTGTAATAAAAGTTACAGTATCACTTTGAATGCCTTTTGATTGGCTTTGTGAGGGTGGGGGGAGGTGCAACTCAATCGGTCTGTCTTGGTCTAATGCTGGGATGAGTGTGAAGGATTAGAAAGAAATTGTTTGAACTGTTTTAAAATTTAATAAAAGTTATCACTTCCAGAGACCATGTTTGTGTGTGTAATATTTCCATAAACAGTATGAAAAGCAGACCAAGTCTACCAAAAGTTGAAGGTATTGAATAGAATTCCCCCCCACCCCACCAAAATACACCTATCAAATACACAATACCCAAATAAATTACACATGCAAAATCTAATTATACTGCAAAATGCAACACCATTGAGAAAATAAAAATGTTGTAATTTTAACAATGTAACAATTGATTTAATATGAAAACAATGCATCACATAAGGTTTTGTTTAAAGCTCACAATTATTCTCTCCTCAAGAAAACAAAAAATGTTACTTTAAATTTGTTTGTTTTTTTTGTTGGATTTCTAAGTCCGATTGGCAGTGAAGACTTTCTACACTAGTTCACAATGTGCATATGTGTGCAACCCTTCAATAGAAAACCATAGTATAAAATAATTATTTTGATTAGTTCAGTGTCCCATTATTTGTGAAGGCAGTATACAGTACACCCCGTTAACTAGGAAGTGGAATAAAAACAAGAAACATCTCAGTGTGAAATGTTATTACTGGTTACGACATGTAATTGAATCGATCACATACTGTACAGTCATAGTGTGTTGTCCAAAATAATAGTGTGGCAAAGTTTTAAAAGCGTGAAGCTGGTAATACTGACTATATAAAAGTAAAAAAGGCAATGTTTTAAAAAAGCGATATTAGAGTTCCATCGAACTTCATCCTTATCTTCTTGTGACGCTCGATTTCAACGTTTCTTTTCTGTAAAAAAAATTGTTATAAGTTTCGTAGTGTGCATGCATCAAGTCATGCTCTAGTGTGCATGTGTACGATCATTGACGGGCTATGGCAGGCATACACTATACTGTAGTGTCATTGGTAATGAAAGTTAATACTGTACATTATATTTACCTTCATTATAAACTTTGCCAACCAGGTGGAGATGAGCCAATGTCAGAGGTGTATTGTGTGTACACGCTGGAGTCACTTATGTAGTCTGCATTAAAGTTGACTGGTGCCTGCTGAAGCTGGTAATCAGGCAGGGTCAGGTAGCATGGATTGCGGTTTACCAGGTTTTCAGTGTCAGGAATCGGCGTTCTCCTCGCTCCCCACACAGAGCACTCCCTCCCTGCAGTGAGCCCCTGGACACACAAACCAATCCTGCCTTACCGGCCTCCACGGCTCCTCGCCCCTGCCGCCGTCGCGGGATCACTCCCCTCGGCGATTCCTCTGCTCGGCGCCGGGCGCGCCCACGCCCTCCTGCACGCACACCTGCACCATCCACTGGCTCGGTTCACACGCGTACACGAGTTACGGAGCACGCTCAGTCTGCACACTCTTATTCCCGTCCCCCGGACCTCAGGCTCCGCCCCCGCACACTGCACGGGCATACTCAGGTTACTAACAAGACTCACCTGGCCTGTTATGCCTGCACCAATCTGCAGTGTCTCCCTGTAGCTCTTCCTGTCCCGCCTCCGTTCCTAATTGGACCTTCCTGCTTTATCTAGCTCCTCTCTGCTCTCAGTCTTTGCTCGACATAGTCTCTGTATGGAAGTACTTCTGGATTCTCTCAGTGTTTTCACAGGTTCTGACGCGGCTTGTACGACTACCCCCTCTGGCTCTCGATCTCGGCACTCCTTGGACAACGCCCTCTCTGGTAACCCCTTGAACATGGCTTGGACTACGACCTATCTCCACTCTCCACTCCCTGACTCCGGCAAGGCATTCTTCACTCTATCTCTACAACCGGTACCGGCAAGTATTGTCTACCTTACTACACCTGGCCTGGCAACGCTTTATACCACACTCCGGACACGCTCCCTTTGCTGCGGGTGCGTGTATTACCACTTCCCCCTTCAGCTCAGGGGACGGTCTGGTCTGCGGTCAGCACCGGCGTAACATTATGTCGAGCCCACAAGACGCAGACCAGACCGAACTTCAACAGTTTCTCTCAAATCTGCTTCAGCAAAACCAGGCCATGGCGGATGAAATTGTGGCACTTACACGCCAGGTCGCAGTACTCTCAGACCGGGTACCGACTGCGACCCCGCCAGATGTAAGCCCCCACTCCGCAAGCGCAGTTAGCAGCTCACATGTAAGGATTCCTCCCCCCAAGCCTTATGCAGGTGAACCGCAAGATTGTAGGGGTTTCCTAAACCAGTGTGAGGTGCTGTTTGAAATGGCCCCCCATCTCTACAATACTGATCGCAAGAAGGTAGCCTACATTTATAACCTCCTCACTGGCAGCGCCCTGGCGTGGGCTTCCCCGGTTTGGGAGTGACGTTCTGATCTTACCCAAGATTACCCGGCATTTAAAGCAGAGTTTCAACGTGTATTCGATTCTCCCGCTCGTCGGGAGATAGCATCTGTTTCTCTCCTCCAGATCACGCAGGGACGGCGAATGCTGACACAGTATGCTGTGGAATTCCGGACTCTAGCAGCCGAGACTAACTAGGGACAAGAGGCTCTCGTCTCTGTATTCTGGCAGGGCATGGCGGATCCCATCAAGGATGAACTCTCTCGCCAATCCAGGCTGGATCAATTGGAGGTCCTCATTGATTTGGCTGTCCGAGTGGATCAACGTATCCAGGTACGCCGCTCAGAGCGCCAGCGCACTCGCTTCCCTAACTTTCAAGTTCCGTTCTCCAGTACTCCCAGCAACACTCCTGCTCCCCCAAGTGCTACCACATCTCTACGTCCTGCACTGGAGTTGCCTGAGCCAATGCAATTGGGGGTACAACGCATCCGCACACCGATACGGCAGTTCCGCCACGCCGGGGGATTGTGTTTCTACTGCGGATCCATGGAACATCTGGTTCGGGAGTGTCCACTGCGTCCGGGAAACGGGAACACCCAGTGAGTACAGAGGGGCTCTCTCTGGGTGTAATGTCTCCACGTCCCCTTTCTAAAGGTGAACTCCCTAAGAAACTTACATTTCCAGTCTCCCTTTCAGGCGATAAGTTCAAGACTTCTACCGCCGCTTTCATTGACTCAGGAGCTGGAGGAAACTTCGTGGATCTTGAATTCGCCAGGGTAAACCGCATACCACTCGTGAGGAAGAAGGTTCCCATCGCACTCGTCGGTATCGATGGACGTCCCCTTACCCCGGCCCACATCTCCTTAGAGACGACTCCCTTGCTTCTGTCCTCACATCTGCACAAGGAGATGTTAGTTCTCGATGCCATTCACGCTCCTGGGATACCCATCACCCTTGGTCTTCCTTGGCTACAGCTTAACAATCCTCTCATTGACTGGACTTCCTCTGCTCCCATTTCCTGGAGGCAGAGGTCAGGCGAGACTCATCAACTGCTGGCCAATACCTATGTTCCCGAAGTTATTCTACCTTCCGTTTACCATCAATTCCCGGATCGTTTTCAATAAGGTACAGTCAGACCTCTTGCCACCACACAGGACTTACGATTGTCCGATCGATCTAGTTCCAGGTTACTCCCTACCCAAGTCCAAGACCTACCCCTTGTCGTTACCAGAATCTCACGCTATGGATGAATATATCCAGGAGAATCTCAAGAAAGGCTTTATTCGTCACTCCAATTCCCCATCAGGGGCTGGGATTTTCTTCGTCAAGAAAAAGGACGGGTCGTTGAGGCCTTGCATCGACTACAGGGGTTTGAACCACATAACTATTAAAAATCGTTACCCCCTTCCCCTTATTACCGAACTGTTCGATAAATTACAGGGGGCCAAGATTTTTTGCAAGTTGGATCAATGTGGTGCCTATAACCTGGTGCGCATCAGGAAGGGGGATGAATGGAAGACGGCCTTCAACACGTGTAGTGGACACTACGAATATCTGGTAATGCCTTTTGGCTTATGTAATGCTCCTGCTGTCTTTCAGGATTTCATTAACGACGTCTTTCGTAAGGTACTCCATATTTTTGTTATTGTATACTTGGATGATATCCTGATCTTTTCCAAAGATCTGCAGGACCATATACGCCACACCTCCTACGTCCTTTCCCGTCTCCGTGAACACCATTTATACGCCAAACTGGAGAAGTGCACCTTTCATCAGACCTCTACTCCGTTCCTGGGCTACATCATTTCTGATGAGGGGTTTATGATGGACTCCGGTAAACTTCAAGCAGTCACTGAATGGCCAAGACCCAATTCTCTTAAGGCCATACAACGTTTTTTAGGGTTCGCTAATTATTATCGTAAGTTTATACGGAGTTTTTCCACCATTGTGGCACCCCTTACTGCGCTCACCAAAAAAGGAGCTGATCCTTCTGCTTGGTCATCTGAGGCCATCTCCACCTTTGAGACACTCAAGGAAGCCTTTATATCCGCACCTATTCTCCGCCATCCCAACATTGAACTTCCCTTCGTCCTGGAGGTCGACGCTTCTGATTGCGGCGCTGGTGCTGTTCTTTCTCAGAGACCCACGACCCAAGATAAGTTACATCCCTGTGCTTATTTTTCCAAAAAATTCTCATCTGCCGAGAGGAACTATGACGTGGGTAACAGGGAACTTCTGGCCATGAAGATGGCTCTTCAAGAGTGGAGATACCTGCTGGAGGGGTCGAAAGAGCCGTTTACTATTCTCACGGACCACAAGAACCTTCTTTAGATAGAGAACGCTCGACGCCTTGGTCCACGACAGGCTCGTTGGGCTCTTTTTTTTTCTCGATTCGATTTTCACCTTTCCTATATCCCCGGGACAAAGAACGTAAAGGCAGACGCACTCTCCCGAATACATTCTTCTGAAGAGAGGCCAGAGGAATCTTTGGAGACTATCCTTCCACAAGAGAGGATTCTCGCCACGTCTTCTTTCAAGAATCTTGACAAGATTTTGCACTCCCAGAGACGCATTCCCAAGTACTTGGTGGTTCCCGACAACAAACTCTTCGTACCTTCCAAATTTGTTCCAGAGGTCCTGTCTTGGGGTCACTCCTCTAAATCTGCAGGTCATCCAGGTTTTAAGAAGACTACTGATCTCATTCGTCGGAATTTCTGGTGGCCAAGGATGTCTCAAGAAATTCTGGAGTTTACCCGCGCCTGCCCAACGTGCGCTCAAAGCAAGACTCTCTGTCAAAAGCCTCAGGGTTTTCTGTTACCCCTTCCAGTTCCCGACCGCCCCTGGTCCCACATTTCTATGGACTTCATCGTGGAGTTGCCCAGGTCCAGAGGAATGAACACTATCTTGGTGGTCGTGGACAGGTTCTTGAAGATGTCCCATTTCATTCCACTTAAAGGATTACCCACCTCCCCCGCCCTTGCAGATATCTTTACGGAGCAGATTTTCCGGATTCATGGGATCCCTTCGTCCATTGTTTCTGATAGAGGTTCTCAGTTCGTATCCAAATTTTGGAGAGCTTTCACGAAGAGATTGGGCATCTCTTCTTCTTTCTCTTCCGCCTATCATCCTCAGTCCAATGGACAAACGGAGAGAATCAATCAATCCCTGGAGAAGTACTGCACCGACACACTTTATTCGAGCAAATACCCAGTATGTACCTGGCAGATACCTGGAATGCGCCGCTCCTCACCTCTGACAAGCCCCGTTGCGTTTGCCTTCCCAGCCTGGGTTCATGCCTGGCTGACGGGCGGCTGATCTGTTAAATGATAATGATTAGGATTTAATAGGCTGCAATGCTTCGCGTGTCTACCAGATGGCATAAAGTCATGAATTGTAATGCAGTGTATATATATATATATACTGTGCAGTATTGCAGCTAGCGGGAATAAAATGCTTCAATCCCTGCCTGGAAAATAACCCAATGCACTCGGGCAGAAAACAGTCACAAACCTCAATACACCCGGGTATACCCGAATTCGTGGGATTAGCCGAGCTCGAATAAAGTGTGTCGCCAGTGTACCTGAGATGTTTTATATCCGATTTCCAGGATGATTGGGCTCAACTCCTCTCTTGGGCAGAGTATGCCGTCAATTCTGCCAAAAACGAGTCCACTCGGGAGTCGCCCTTCTTTATAAATTATGGGTTCCACCCTCCCTGTCTTCCCATCCCCAACATTCCTTCTGGAGTACCAGCCGTAGATGAACGCATTTCTTCCCTCCAAACCGCATGGTCCAGGATTCAGTCTATCCTTCTCAACTCCTCCCGCAGATCGAAACTACAGGCTGATCGTCGTCGTCATTCGGCGCCCAGTTACAAACCAGGGGATTTGGTATGGCTCTCCTCTAAGAATATCCACCTCAAGGTACCATCTCCTAAACTGGCACCTAAGTTCCTGGGTCCCTTCCCTATTTGTGAACAAATCAATCCCGTGGCATTCCGGCTCCAACTACCACCCAGTATGAAGATTCCCAATGTCTTTCATGTGTCCCTCTTAAAACCATTTATCTCCAGTCACTTCTTTCCGGATTAGACTCGTAAACCGGATCCCATTACTGTTCAAAATAATGAGGAATACGAAGTTCACTCTCTTTTGGATTCTCGCCTATCCAGGGGTCAGCTCCAGTTCTTGGTGCAGTGGAAGGGCTTTGGCCCTGAAGAGAGATCCTTGGTACCTTCAAAGGACATTCATGCCCCGGCCCTTCTTAAGTCCTTCAGGAAAAAGTTTCCAGAGAAACCGTTCTTGGACCGTCCTGAGGCCGTTCCTGAAGAGGGGGGTACTGTCAGGAATCGGCGTTCTCCTCGCTCCCCACAAAGAGCACTCCCTCCCCGCAGTGAGCCCCTGGACACATAAAACAATCCTGCCTTACCGGCCTCCACGGCTCCTCGCCCCTGCCGCCGTCGCGGGATCACTCCCCTCGACGATTCCTCTGCTCGGCGCCGGGCGCGCCCACGCCCTCCTGCACGCACACCTGCACCATCCACTGGCTCGGTTCACACACGTACACGAGTTACGGAGCACGCTCAGTCTGCAGACTCTTATTCCCGTCCCCCGGACCTCAGGCTCCGCCCCTGCACACTGCACGGGCATACTCAGGTTACTAACAAGACTCACCTGGCCTGTTATGCCTGCACCAATCTGCAGTGTCTCCCTGTAGCTCTTCCTGTACCGCCTCCGTTCCTAATTGGACCTTCCTGCTTTATCTAGCTCCTCTCTGCTCTCAGTCTTTGCTCGACATAGTCTCTGTATGGAAGTACTTCTGGATTCTCTCAATGTTTTCACAGGTTCTGACGCGGCTTGTACGACTACCCCCTCTGGCTCTCGATCTCGGCACTCCTTGGACAACGCCCTCTCTGGTAACCCCTTGAACACGGCTTGGACTACGACCTATCTCCACTCTCCACTCCCTGACTTCGGCAAGGCATTCTTCACTCTATCTCTACAACCGGTACCGGCAAGTATTGTCTACCTTACTACACCTGGCCTGGCAACGCTTTATACCACACTCCGGACACGCTCCCTTTGCTGCGGGTGCGTGTATTACCACTTCCCCCTTCAGCTCAGGGGACGGGTCTGGTCTGCGGTCAGCACCGGCGTAACATTCAGTGACGGTCGGCCCGTTTTTGCAATAGTATTGGTAAGCCGGTGGTGGCACATTGCAGGTTGGGGAAGTACAAGTCTTAAATGTATTAAACCCGACCTGTCTCCTTTTGAAGTCGCCATGATCAAACATACCGGCAAAAGCTGGGAGCACTGACCAATAACCTCTGGTACTTCCCAGAGGAGGGACTGTGCGAAAAAAGCAATCATTAATAGTTAAAGTTTGCCATATCGAATTCTTCCACCCATGTTGATTTGGTGAAAATTTGAAGAAATCATATTTATCAATGATGAAGCCATATATCTCTGCTAAAGTCGCTTTCATATCTGTTCAAGCATTAATTACAGAAAAAAATAAATATGCATAACTGCATTCCGGCTTAGAATAAGGACTTGACATGATGTTCACTGTATGTCCATTCAGCAATTGAGCAGGCATAGCAATGTAGAATAATGTCCACAACATTCTGTTTTGAGATTTTAATTATGAAACGCCTACATTTGATAACGTCTTCAGCGACCAAGGTCAATTTACAATGGATCACTGTAGTGGACACTGTTTTTATCTGTTTTTTAAACACCTGCACATTGACTACCCACTATCCACTGGATTGTCTATGCAAAGGGGTTCACTTTTACCATCTGGTGGATGTGTGCAGAACTGCATCCAAAAAATCAGAATCCAGGTAATCAAGGAAATCAACAACGATAAACAAAGGTGTGACTGGCAGCCTTCACGGAAGATTAACGAGTGAATGCCACGTGGAATACAGACGACTTTATGAAAACGGCTCTGAGAAATGGTCGGATAACGGCTGCTGCATCTGTATATACAAATATATTCAGGGTCAGTACACGGAACATTCAGAACTATTCATCCCAAAGGAAGTACAAACGACACAGGGTCATCCCTTAATATTGAAGGAAAGGAGATTTCACCAGCAACAAGAAGGAAAGGTTTCTTTACAGTAAAGACAGTTCAATTGTGGATTTCATTACTCATGGAGAATGTGATGGCAGATACAATGGATATCTTTAATAAAAGGTTATACAGTACCTTTTTTTAGAAAGGAAAGGTACTGTATACACGGATATATCAAATAAGTAAACATGGGAAGGATGTTGATCCAGGGAATATTCTGATTGTCATTACTGGAGTAAGGAAGGAATTTATTTTGGCCTTTATAAGACTCATTCGATATTTTTTCCCTGGGTTTCTGTGCTTCCCTTCCTCTGGGTCATCTAAATTTAACATAGGTTGAACTCGGTGGAAATATCTACCAAGTAACTATATAACTCAAGGGTTATTTGTCTTTTTTCAACATAATCTACTATGTACCTGTATAGAGTAGCCTTTTAAAATGTTCAAATACATCTCTATGCCAAACATAGAACATGCATAGCACTCTTTACATTATACCAAACATTATTTGAGCATTTATTGATTTATTTTTACACAATAATTCATAACAGCACATTGTAACTTTTCTATTAAATGTTGGACCAAACAAATTTAAAACCACCAATCAAACTGTAGTTTTCACAATGGACTAGAATAACTACTGGAATTCTATACCATGTGACGGGATTATCATTAACTTTACAATGTACATCAGTTTACATGATCTGCTTACACTAATCCAGGGTCTATTTATCAAGGCAAAAGTGGTGCAAATCTGAGGAATAAAAGTTGCACCAGATAATCAAAGCAAAAATCATATATTTTTTCAATTTAATTTTGTTTTATTTGATACCAATTTTGCCTTGATACATAGACACCATCATCTGTAGCAAACAGAAAATTAACCAATAGACCAGGTACCATTTGTACATTTCTAATGACAAAAATATTGTCGATTTTGTTTACCATTGGTTATGAAAATGAAACTAACAAACACAGCAGATGCAATCTGTTATATTACAACTGAGTGAGTGGAATACAAGTACAGTAGCATATACTAATAAAAAAACATGGAGTTTCATGCTTTCACCAAAACCACGGTCTTAACTTATTGGTTATTGAATACAGTTTAATTGTATTGGAAATGACTGATGCTCCTTGCATTAATATATGTTTATGTTATGGGTTTAAGGTCCTCTGAGTATGGGACCTTGTGATTAAAGCCACGGATTACTGATTGATCAGGTATATTGAACATTTCCTCTACATTGCTTCCACTGTACAGTTTGATTCTTGAGTGACTAACAGAATACTTAGTCTAATACATATATTGCCTGTAAGCAATGTTGAAAGAAAGTAAACTATATAATAAATATATATATATATATATATATAAAATATATATGTGTGTGTGTGTGTGTGTGTGTGTGTGTGTGTGTGTGTGTGTCGAGAGAGAGAGAGAGAGAGAGAGAGAGAGAGAGAGAGAGAGAGAGAGAGAGAGAGAGAGATTTTGTTTGTTAAGTACTCTGATATAAAACTGCCACCACCAAAACGGTAAGCAATGATAAAATAAGTTTTAAAAATTATAGAATTAATGAGCCATACAGTACATCCATTCCTTATATAACACAACAATAACACATAACAATAAAACATAGATAAGATGATGCTGAGAGTGAGATTCTTTCACTCCTGTACCTTGTTCTAGTCGATAGAAAACTTGGTCCATTCCCTGCTGTGTCAGTTATTTACAAATATCTTCAAGTTTCATTCTGGTGAATCCAGTTTCCACAAAGCAAATAGAAGCAAATGCAATGGGCAACATTTGGGATGATGTGCCTTAAAGCCCAAAATTGGGAGAAACTTTTAGGTAGCTTGGCTCTTGAATGTTAGATGTCATGAGCTGATGTGACTGTATGTTCTGGAAGGCAGAGCCTGATTTCCATTCCAGCTCAGCAGTCCTTCAGTTCAATGTATTCCACAGATGAGAAGCAGTCGTGCAGCCTGTCTGAAATCCTCTTCAAAAGGACATTGAAATTCACAGGCAGTACAGACATCGCAGGGTATTCCCATACCATACACAGCCATGCGTTTACAAACGAATCCTGCCCATTTTTATTGATTACTGTGAGCAATCAGCTTTTTTTCCCTTCCAATTAGCACCTTTTCACCAACCAGACCCCCCATTGATCCCTTTTTGTGTCCTTCAGGCTTGTCCACTGACATGCAATTGTATAACACATAAGGCAAGCCAGTGCCTAAAGCACTGTATAATTAGATTGAAAGAACTTCAACTAAAGAATTGATCCTGTCTGCAAAATGCCACTATATCCAACTTTGCATACTCTGTCAGCCCTATATTAAACTCATTTAAAATATTTCATATACATTGTGGCTACTCTATGTAATGTAAAATACTATAGTGCTCTCGTTCTGATTCTTTGCAAGAACTCTTTTCTATGGCATTTCTGTTTTAAAGAATAAATAAAAGGGCTCTTTTTTCTAAAACACCATAAAAATAGACATACTGTATCTACAATTATTCAGAAGAAATGTGAGTAGTGTGTAAGGAAGGAGCACTCACAATGATATTGTAATCATGCCACAGGTGTCCAGCTCTGAAGTAGAAAGAAGGAGAGACTGCAATTCAGGGAATTTATTTACAGCTGCAGCGACCGTTATTAGAACAAACCACGATGGCGATTTTGTGTGCGCTGCTGTACTCCACGAGGTATATACGCGACCAATCGCCCCAGGCACCCGCGCTTAGCGCGATTGCTTTGAATTTCACGGATTCTGTTTCTTTGGTTGCAATGAAATGATTGAATTGTAATGTGCACAGAACTGTATTACTGTGTCAATTTAAGGTGTTTAAAAAACAGAACTCTAAAATGCAATTTTCTGCCCTCGCCGCTCTTGCGTCTAAAGGCGGTACAGTTTGTAGACATCCCGCATCATGACACCGGTATTCCGAGGTATAGACTGCGTGAAGTGTTCGAATAATGGCCGCTGCAGCTGTAGGTGGATCAACGTTTCGATTCTCTAATGGGACCTTTCTCAATAAGAAAAGGGATACCTATTCAGTAACAAATTACTTGGTTGGATAAGCAATCGGTAATAAAAGAAAGAATAGAGCGAACAATACACTCACGTGTTCCTTTTGTTATCAACTAAGTTTCTTCATTAATGTACAGAGAGAAAAAAACGCAGCCTGACGAAGGGCCCAGGGGACCTTGAAACGTACCTCGTTGTGCTGTGGTAACAGTGTGGCTCTGCAGACTAATCCCTCTTGATGTTTGTATTCTTCTGTACATTAAAGAAGAAACTTAGTTGATACCAAAAGGAACACGCAAGTGTATTTTTCTATTCTTTTTTTACAGACCAGCTATTTTGTTATTACATGCGCCCAGAAGTATGAACGCAGGATCATAGCACCTGTTGATATTGCTATATCACAAACCAGTGTGTGTAAGTTCTACCATTTTTTTGATCATGATACATATTCAGTATCAGAACATTTACTACCTACTGTATGCACAGTCGTTTTGCATGTTTTGCATGGCTGTGCAAGATAAAGGATCTAACTACTGTATCGACCTCTGTGAGTGGACGATAAAACGAGGGGGACCTGCATAATAAAAATAACTTTGCCTCAATGTACTGTATTAAAGTACTTTGCTTTGATTTTTAATTGCTTCAGTGTCAAGCACTTTAGGAAATGCCTATCATGATGATTAGAAAGAGTGGCTTAATACATATATATTTATTCCACGGATATCCACTTTTTTTTGCATCATATTGCCCATCTCTTTAGCATTAATAATATTGAAGGACTTATGAATAAATAATATTGGAAAGATCTTGCACACTTTGGCTGGAATTCCCTAAGTGCATCGTAGTGGTATTGTAGCTAGATCAGGTGTTAGGCCGAGTCCACGGTCCCTGCTGGCGTGCTGAGGCGCGCTGAGGCGCAGGGAAAGCGGGTGCTTTCCCTGGCCTTGCGGTTGCTTACCGCAAGCGCTCTCAGCAGCCGTCAGGGGGCGGTCCGGGGGCGGTCCGGGGGCGGGCGCGTCACTGGCCGGGGGCGGGCCAGTGACGTCACGGAGCTGGTTCGCCCTCATTGGGCGAACCGCTCACGTGACCGGCCTGTCTCGCCGGCAAGCGGGGGAATTTTAAATTCCCCCAAGACCTGCGCTTCCGCAAGCGCGCGTAAGCGCAGGTGAGCCCCTACTAAAGCCACTCTAATTGCGGCTGTAGGGGCTCAGTGCTGAGCGGGAGCGCGCCTCAGCGCGCTTCCGCCAGCAAGCAAGTAACATGGCCGAGGCCTTAGCTGCTATTGATTTGAATGGCAGTTAATGTGGAATCAATTTCCAATACGCCTTATGGGAGCTTAGTGAATTTTCTTAGTGTCAAATGTGCCAAACAAAAACTGTTAATATATTTTCCTGGCAAACTTCTTCTATCGACTGTGCTGCTACATTCAACACAAGGGTGTGAAGAACTGTTCCAGAAGGACATTTAGTGCACTCCAGACTCTGATACTTACAGTGTCTTACACAACATCACAAAAGATGACAACCTCCTTTCTACTATGAAATGTGTATAATTCTGGGGTCTGTTGTCCTTCTTTCATTTTTTTTTAATATATCTGAGTAACAAGACCAGGAATCCCACAGACTGGACCAAACTGTCTTAGAAATGTGGAGTTTGTTGACAGGTAAGGGAACCCAAGTCTTTGTGGCCCGGATCGAAGGTTAGGCTAGCTTTCACATCTACATTTTTGGGAGGGTCAAAAGTGTGACTGCCAGCTTCAAAATAACATATGTAGTTTTTAAATTAATTTATTTTCTCATAATCAATTTGTCTGCATGTTTTGGCAGCCCTCAATGCAAAGCAACAAAGAACCTTAATTACAAATACAGTAGTACAATATGTCCAGACTCTGGCTTTTATAACTGAGTCTATTTAATCACAAATGTAATTTTTATTTAATGAGAGGAAAAGGGGGGTACGTGAGTTCTGAGTCAGCATTATGACCTGACAATTGTCTCTTGTGCCTGTGTCCTTTAAATTTACAATGATTTATTTCTGTAAAATATTTAATTTGATTCTATTGTTGTTAGGACTTTCAAGAAATTGTCCAAGATGAAGGCCCATATTCACTATCAGTGCTTCTAGCACCAGCTAACTGCTCATAGCCTATTCAGTTGAATGTACAAGAAGGTATCTTCCATGGAAGCAAGCAAGGGCAGATTCCCCTATTGGATGATCAGTGTTGCACCCATAGGCCAGTGTGTCGGTGCGGTGGACCGGTGCTGCTGCTTCCCAGCAGCGGCTTCCAGCAGCTCCCCAGCTCCCTGACTGTCTGCAATACTCTCCCTCCTCCTGTCGGTGCCAGGATCCAACTTCCACCTGACCGGAGGAGGGAACTGCAGAATATCTGGGCCGGCGCAGGACCGCTCCTCACCCCAAAGCAAGACAGTGTGTGTTTGTTGGAGTGAGTGAGTGAGTGAGTGAGAGGTAGGTGCCCTAGCTTTTTGGAGCAGCTCTCCTCCTGCAGCTTCGCATTGTGATGGCGACTCGACGTCAAATGGTGCCGCAACATCCCATGTCAACGTAATGTCACATGAAGTCATGTTGCCATGACAACGCCACATCACATGACGTCATGATGCCGCTACTTTCCAGTACAAGGGCTGCTCTTCAAGGAATCACTCAGGCTATGTAAAACCCACCCCCGGTCAGCAAGGTAGTAGTACCTATGTAGTAGCACTGCTCAGTAAATATGGGCCTAAATGTAACTTGCACTTTATAGGTATTACTGATCACTATGCTATCATCCGAATGACTTCATGCAGAGACAGGTGAATTCAGCACAGCCCAGCAGTCTCAAGCTGTCAAAGGTTATATTTCAGAGATGAGAAGCAGTGGTGCATTCAGTTTCTAAGAAGACTGTACAATCGTAGCTGAGTACTCTCTATTAAATAATACAGGATCTGGCACACAAGTCATTCAAACACTAACCTCAGGTAAGGTCATCTTTGAAAGTGCAACACAGCACCACTATAAAAGGACGACCAAACGCCTTAAAACTAGAGGAGAATTGTTGGGTTTTTTTTGTCCATTGTTTGTTTGTTTAATAATTAATAAGGAAATATTAGTCAAACAGATAAAAAAAATACATTAAGTAACTTATACGCTTGAATTCAGTGAACCCAGAGAAAGACAAATAATTTTAAACAGAATGCAAATACAGTAAAAATGTAATCTTTCTAATAAATCCCATTACACTGGTAAGTTGATTCCTTTTTTTGACCCGTTTCATTGTCACTTTAAGCAGAATATATACTGACGCACATACAAACAGTAATTCAATTGCTAGTTGACAGTTATATAACTTTTCATGCCAGGCTATATGTTGTCAGTTTACTATTAATGGTGGAGTTAAAAAGTAGTTACAATAAGGTATTCCAAAAGAAACTGCATCATGACATTCAGGTATTACCAAATAATGCTCAAAACAATAAACATTAATAATTAATTTACTGTAGTAGCACAAATTGAACAAAGTGGATAATTTATAAGGACAAATTAAGATAAACAAATGTATTATTGTCTCAATACTTAGTGCTATGACTGCACAATATTGTTTGATGATAACCAAAGTCTGTAAAATGGCAAAAACAGAAGAATCTAAACAGGGTGGCTTTGCTCATGAAGCATGATATCTACAAGCGTGGAGGCTGTGCCCAAACAGGAAGGAAGTGTGAGGATCTGCAAGCACCAACATGGACGCACCTCTGACTTCAGGTGCACCAAGATGGCCACCAAAACAGGAAGTTAGCCTCTGTTTTGAATTAGTGCTTGTTTGTACCTGGTCTATGCCTTTATATGGCCACCATTTGAGCACATTCCTTGCCTGTGCAAAGTACATACGGAGTATGCTCTCGTAATGTGACTGATCTTCTGTGCATGACCTTGGCTCTGTCTACTGACCACCCCTTTGGATCATCGCTAGTTGATTACCTACAACCATGGAACCATACCTATCTATCCTCGCTCATCCAGTATCCTGGTCTTATACTCCACACCTCTGCCCTGGAGGTCTGTCTCTTGGACAGTAAGTGGCAACATAACAGGAAGATTCCACTTGCTCAACAGGTAGGGCCGAATTAGTTTAGAAAGAGAAGGTGTCTTAAGGATGAGCAGAACTTATGGAACAAAGACACACTGGGATCTATTACTTAAACTCTGATATTACTAATGCAAGATAGCCCAAAAATGGCACGTCATTTCATGCAAAAAAAAAAAAAAAACTGGCATTTTCACTGTATTAATTGAGAATAAGCTATATATAACAATCGCACAATTTTACATGTCATTTGGATGCTTTTTGTGTCCGATTTGATGCAACAGAAAGTGACAGTCATAAATCACGCATGCCTCAGGTAATATAGATAGGTATTTTGCTGGAGAGAGGTAGAGATAAAAGATATATGGGGACACGCCTATCTCTACCCTCTCCAATAAAAGCTCCAATGTGTATACCTGACGGAGGTAAGATTTCTGACCGTGGCTTTCCAGCTAATATTGAAAATAACAGCTTAATGAATAGTCCTTGAATATTTTGCTAGTTTACCTAATTTTCATAAAAAATTAGTACTGTATATTGCACAGCATTACTTAGCCGCAACCAGATGGTTTAACGTTTGGACAGGCGAGAAAAGGCTTGATGAATAGAAAGAAATACAAATCCAGAAATGCCCTTATCGCAGTAGAACGAATTAGCCCTACAGAATAGATACAGTATGAAGAACCAGGGAGCAAGGTGATCATGTAATAAGATGGGGCAGGCAGTAGACCATGGAATAGAATTAAATTGAGTCACACAGGTGAAGTAGGGAAAACCCCTGGATTAACTGGAATACATTTTGCCTCTTAGAATGGTAAATTTGGACTTTGTAAAAATATAGGATTCAAATACTTGAAAATCAGCATCCCACTGGTCAGGTATTGTGTGAGAAATGAATGGACTTAATTTTCCAATAGTCCCCAAAAGTATTTGATTGAGAGGGCTGCTAGACAGGCTTACTTTCTTCGTTGGTTAGGAGGTATAGTTACTTCCCTAGGCTGCTCTGCCTTGTAGCTGGAGACTGAAGAATGGAACCACACGGGTGAGGCAGGAATGATTACATGTTGATATCAATGTGTAAATAAGCTGGTACTAGCCATACTCTTCTACCAAGAATCAGAGAATTTGGTTAATATTACACTCATAAGGTACAATCGACATGGCCATTTCCCCCTTGTTGCATGTACGCATGGGACAGCAGCACAACCGTACATGTTCAATGGCTAGAAATGTCAGGGCTAGCTTTGAGTACAAAGATTACATTTTTAGAGACATCAAAAGAACTCTGTGTTGATTATGATAGTTATTGATTGCACACTTGATTTTAAACAGGTAGAATAAAAGAAATCGATAACCTTTTATCTCTAGCCAAGTCCTGGAATAAAAAGAGATGCCACCGTTCAAGTTAACCTTCACGTTACACATCTTGACTTGTAAGTGTTAGCCGTTACCTTCATAGACTTATGACTTTGATCTGTCTGATGGCTTAAAATAAATGACCTTTTTTTAATGCTTTTTCTTTTCTTTTACTTATACGTAAATAGAGCATGACAGGTCACACTGTTTGCACAGAGCTGAAACGTTGCCATAGACCCACAGCAGCTGCAAAGGCTACCCAGTGTATTGTTAAAAGGGAATCCTCACTGACACATACATATATTTTATTTGACGCAGTTCACGTATTTATTAAAAAAAATTCTCCTAAAGCAGCAATCCCCACCAGCAACTTTTTCATTATTCTTTACTTTAAACAGGGGTGTCCCGATGAGCAGAACTGCGCATTTTTCAGGAGGACATGGTGGAGACTGGGTTATTGTAGTCCAGCACTCAATAGAAAGCAGTTACAGCTTTTTGTTGAGTGACTAATAATAATAATAATAGCAGCATGTTCTTGTATAGCGCTGCTAGTTTTACATAGCACTTTACAGAGATATTTTGCAGGCACAGGTCCCTGCCCCATCGAGTTTACAATCTATGTTTTTTGTTGCCTGAGGCACAGGGAGATAAAGTGATCTGCCCAAGGTCACAAGGAGTCAACACTGGGAATTGTAGAAGTTTCTTGAATGGCGGTGCAGCTGCCTTTTGAAAAAATTCGTGGGACCGAAATTGCAAATTGCTGGGTACAAAACGTTTATTGGCACATAAAAAACAGCAACAAAACAGACTCTGACGCGTTTCAGCCGCCAAGGGCCTTTGAACCAGGCTCCCCTGCTTCAAACTCTCAACGCCAGTCAGTGTCTTGACTCACTGAGCCACTCCTTCTCCCTGTCTAAGTTGCCACACTGAATTTTTTTCACAGAAGCAGCAAAATGAAAAAGGGATATGTTTTGGACATTGAAGTGTTTCCTGAGTTCAGGGTAATGCAGTTCGGTTTTGGGGGCTGTTATGCTCACACTTTATCTGAAATCCATTTGCATGTTTTCTCCTGGTACCTGTATGGCTCATTTGATGTCTCTATCTATTTGACAGGCAAAGTTGCCTTGTTCCATAAAGGCATAATGAAACAAGTTGAGATGTGTGTCCCCTATGTTGGTGTTTGAGCAGATTCTGTGGAATATGACGATCTGGTTGAAGATTACAGATTTTGTGGGTGGGGTTAGGATGGAAGTTGGTTTTATGTACTGTAAATATATATGTTGGTCTGTGGGTTTCTGTAAAATGGCTGTTTCAATGTAACCATCTTCTTTTACATTGATTGTAGGGTCCAAGAAATTAACTGTATCAGACTGTTAGGGACAGTAGGTAAGGCCAGAAACAGCATTTGTGTTAAACCATCCATTTTGTCTGTAAAAACCTGTTAAGATTATGAAGTCAGCTTTTGCTGAAATATAATTTCTAATGTATTCAGCTTCTGCCAAATTACATTTCCTCTCTGCTCAGGATTTTGCTAAGATACTTTTTATGTTGTCAGCTTCCTGCTGTTTTAATAAACAATAGACTGGTTCTCTGATAGAGACATTTTCATCTAACATAGTTGCTAGAAGAAATTCAAGGTTTTTGATAACAGACAATGAATAGGCTATGTATTTAGACAGTGCCTGTATTGGGAGAATTACGCCCCAAAATCATTCCACTAATATGTCCTGCCCATAGATCATGCCTCTAATCTAAGCCACACCCAGGTTACACCTACGTTATGCCGCTAACCAAACCTTTCTTTTTTCTGTATAGAAATCTTTACCCTATGCTTAATAAACTGAGAAAAAGGAATTTGAAACCTGGATTGTGTTCCGTTTCATTTCCTTCGTTTTCCCGGGCCTGTACGTTCATCAGATTGGAGATAACAGTGCCAGGGCGTGCCAAAGCTTCCCGGGGAGTATGCAGGGTGCAGTGTGTGAATCCAGTCACAGGCCTCCAGCCCTTTCCAATTGGCAGGGCTAGTTCCTTCACAGACACAACACAAAAGCTGCCGTTGAACAGCACATTTCCTAGACAGGACCCCCCACAATCTGACTTATCAGTAATAATTTTCAAAGGAAACTTAAAAAATCCAAGCATTATATGAAATATATCCTAAACGCTGCTGCCAGAGTCACGCTACTCTTTCCTAGATCTGCCTCAGCATCTCCCCTCATGAAATCCCTCTCCTGGCTTCCGATCAAATCCTGCATCTCACACTCCATTCTTCTCCTCACTTTTAAAGCTTTACACTCTTCTGCCCCTCCTTACATCTCAGCCCTAATTTCTCGTTATGCACCATCCAGACTCTTGCGTTCTTCTATCTTCCCCCTTTGTATCTAAAGCCCTCTGCCACCTTAAACCTTTTTCACTGACTGCCCCACACCTCTGGAATGCCCTTCCCCTTAGTACCCGACTAGCACCCTCTCTATCCACCTTTAAGACCCAACTTAAGACACACTTGCTTAAAGAAGCATATGAATAGCACTGTGGATATTCTGAACATATGATACATAAAGCTTGGCCCCCTGCAGACGGACTTACCAGAACTCCCTCCTACTGTCTCTGTACATTCTCCCTACCTACCAATTAGACTGTAAGCTCCTCGGGGCAGGGACTCCTCTTCCTTAATGTTACTTTTATGTCTAAAGCATTTATTCCCATTATCTGTTATTTATATTATCTGTTATTTATTTGATTACCATGTGTATTACTACTGTGAAGCGCTATGTACATTAATGGCGCTATATAAATAAAGACATACAATACAATACAAAATATGAATTCCTGGAGAATCATGTCTGCCAGACATCCCGTCCCCTTCTTCAGCCAATCCAATGGCCTGAAATTCGCATGTTTAGGTTGTTCCACTCAATACACCTACCCTGTGTTTCCTCAATTCACTCAATACAGTAAATCAGCAAAAGTATATTAAAAGGAAAAACAAGCCACTGGCTACAAGGAGATATATTAAGAAATATTTATAAAATGGTTAAAAACACCCATGCGTTTCAAGCAATCACAGCGTCTGTTTTTAAGGCAGATTTCGCATCCCACAATTGATTGTTTATACCCTTCTCTTAAGCTGACACACAAAAATAAAATGATATTTGTGTAATATAGTGTCTATAGAATACCATTATAATAATATAAATTATGCAAACATTTTATACATTAGATCATTAATTGTCATATTTTGTTAGTGTTTGTTATTAGCCTTTGTATATAAAGGAAGTGCTAATCTTAGGCATTCATTGGTAAAAAAAAAAAGTTTATACAATCAAGAAATGTAATTTAAAAAGAATTGAGTAAAGTAAGCTATTTACTGTGAATAAAACAATAGGCTATATAAATGGCAATTATAAGTATAGTAAATGCTGCAGTTGTAACAACATGTAAACCATCAAAGAATTTCATAATTTCAGCTATCATAAGAGAAAATATGCAAAGAAAATGGCATTACTTGCAATAGCAAAGGAGTCTTATATGCCTTAGTCTGTCTTTGCAATAAACTCAATATAAGTATGACCAAAAGAAAGTTAAGATATAGATTCACTTAGCACAACAGAACAATAGATAAAAGATACAGTAACAAACATTCAATGAAACAATGGAATTTTTTTTTAAAAGGGATCTAGTGATAATTGAAAGGCTTTTTTGTTGTTGAAAAAGTTACATTACCTGGACATGAGGGAGATTTTATTTTTAAATTAGCTAGAAAGGAAATACAGTACATTGGATATTTTAGTTACAGTAGACATACTGGAGCAGTGTTTTCCTACTTTTTTTTAACCCATGCCCCCTTTTGATAACTGTAAAAATCTCGCGCCCCTTTCAAGCATGCCTCACTCAAAAATTGTATTTGTAATTTTGTAACTAAAAACAAATTTAAGCATTTGTAAATGTAAAAATATATATTTATTTCCATCTTCAAATTTTTGGACATTAAACATATATCATTTGCTTCAATTGTTATCAATGTGCGCATTTAGGCTGCCGGCTAGCCACCAGCTTTTGGATTCTGGGCCCTATGGTAGATAGAGAACAGCGTAGGTCACTTTCAACATCGAGCCTTCTGTGCTGCTTTGTTTTTATAGCCACAAGTACAGAAAAACCAGCTTTGCAAAGGTATGTCAATGAAAATGGGACGATGACACGCAGAGCCTGCTTACTTGTGTTGTTGTAAACAGGGTGATATTTTAAGCAAAAATTCTCCAAAGTGATTTGCTGAAAGTTATCTTAGGCCATTGAATCAAACTTAAATTTCATAGGATGATGCAATAAGCGGCACACTCTCTGTAGTCAGAAAGCTATAGGTATAATTGTCTGGGGGGTTTTCTCCGTTTTCCAAATAAAAAAAATTGATATTGTAATACTGAATATGTTTTTTCAAACTACACATGCCTCCCCTGAAATCCTGATACACTCCCCCCTGGTTGAGAATCACTGCTCTACAGTCACATAAAGTAATTTTCCGGAGTTACTAATATTGAGAACTCCTTACTAAAAGCATGCTTCTTCTTTATACATACTACAGCCTATGTGTCATATCCGCTCCAGTTGGACCACATGGTGGAAATTCTTTCATGGCCATGATGGACAATATAGGCTTCCACAGCACTTGCAACCCAACGGCCCCGATACATATCAGCAATTTCCATAACACTTCTAATGCCCCCTCCGGTCACTTTGGTGGCCGCCACTCGCCTGCAGTACGGGAGAGGTGACTCCATATCAGATCTTGGTAAATGAGATATGATATCCATCTCACTGGGACTCTCGCTGCCCAGGGCAGGAGAAACATGATTAGGGACATTCTTTCAGTTGTAGAAATTAGAGATTCTGCCGCTCTCCTACTACTGTATATGAATGGATTGTATATGTCAATCGGGTGCATACTGGAAGGAGATAGTTGAAGAAATGAAGGGGTTAATAGAGTAGAGAAAGAGAGGGGGATCCCTGCTCAGCTAGGTAAATTAACTTACTATAGAGGTGCTATCAGGGACGGAAAATGTACAGTGGTAATGGAGGGAAAGAAGCCCTAATTGATGCACACTACTCTACTAAATCAAAATAAATCATTTTTATTAGAATAAACGTAAAACACAAACACATCTATTTAGAACCTAAAAGGAGCACTTCTGGTGGCCTAACTTTGAAGACTACCCTCTAATCCAAATGTTGTTTGGTGTAAACACCATACAAAGCCTAGTATGCAGAGTAAATCTTAGTGACAAGTGTAACCCATATTCCACCCCCCCCCCCCCCCCCCCAGACACAGATGCCATATCTAGGGTGTAGTGAGGGCTGGCTACATGTGCTTTGGTGGTGCGTACCTGCAGGTAACAGGAGGGCCTGAGCTTCCCGCGGTGATGTTGGGGACACAGGACCAGGCTTCTGGGGTAGTTGCCTCCATTCTCTTAGTGATGCAGCGCCTCCATCCTCTATAACTTCCCAGGAATTGGGGTAGGATCCTTATAGAAGAATAACCCTGGTCCCAGGGTGAATACTCCAGAATCACACAGTCTTATGTAAAATCAGCAGTGTCTTTATTGTCTCTTATCTGGCACACAGCAGCAGTAGTACACAACAGGTCATATGCCAAGGCACTCCAAAGGTACAACAGACCTCCTCCTCTCCTCTCCTCCAGACTGTACTCCTGCAGGATGGTCTGTGGGGGCCTCAATACTCCCAATGCCCACCTCAGTGGGTATCCTCTGGGTGGGGGTAGATTCTCCCCCTCACCCCCTCAGTAGGATGAGGGGCATTGGTCCACTCTAACTCTGCTCACTCTCCAAACTCATAGGACCGTAGCCTCTCTCTTCTGGTCCTAGGACAGAACTTCTCTCCTCCAACTCCCACATAACAAAAGCCCACGTCCTCACAGGAACTGGCTACTAAATAGAGTCAGCCCCACCCCTCATGACGTCAGCAGGACCTCCCCTCTGTCTCATGCCTGCAGCAGAGTCAGGGGCCTGCATCTGTCACTCAGGGCAGGGTGTGAAGGGGGAAAACCCATGATTACTACTGGCGCCTGCCCTTAACAGGACTTACCACAGTAGGAGAAAGATATATAGCCCGTTCTGTTTACAGGGTGCTACACAAGCTTGAATATGTAGGCTTCTATCCAAAAGTTAGAACTTGGATGGAAATGTTAACACGGTGTGGTGTCAGAAATGCCTCAAATGTGACCATACATAGGACTATAAATACACCTTGGTAACTCCTAAGTGTTACTTGAAGTAGATACTCTGAGGTAACAGTGACCAACCTGAAAGGTTATCAGAGTACTATGACAGTCAGAAAATCTAGTTTTTCTAAACTGAACGATCCCGTGACTGTATGATCTGGGGTGTACACTCAGACCCACATTCAATCAATTGCCTAGGCTTGGATGATTGATACTATGGGCCTCATGCAGTAAGCGACGATTATGTGAAATGATTGGTATACTATGTATCTGTGATGCCAATAATTGGGTGTAGTGGAGATAGCCCCTGGTGTTATGCAGAGAGATGCTTGCTGTCTGCTAGGGCGCGTATGTCCTGAGTGGTAAACATATATGAAGGCTGAGAGCTAGAGATGTACAAATGTACAGGCGCTCTGTAGTGTAATTTAAAGTCAGCTGCTGAGGTTGTATGTGGTTGTGGCTATCCCTTATTTAGAGAAGCAATCAATATATATGTAACCCATATCCCCCCCCCCCCAGACTCATCTGACATCTCTAGGGTGTGTGAGGGCGGATTACATGTACTTAGTGGTGCATACCTGTGTGGAACAGGAGGGCCTGAGTCTCCCGCAATGGTGTGGGGGATCACAGGGCCAGGCTTCTGGGGTAGTAGCCTCCATGCTTTAGTGGTGCAGCGCCTCCATCCTCTATACTTCCAGGGATGTGGGATAGGACCTGTATAGAAGAGTGAACCCTTGTCCCACGGTGGATGCTCCAGAATCACACAACAGTCTTGATATAAAAGTATTGTCTCTCTTTATTTGTCAGATCAGCGCCTCCGGCAGAAGTGGCGACAAGCATCCACAACAACAACAGCAATGTCCCGCTTATCACTCGACCCTCCGCCCTGTACAGGTCTTTCCTCCTCTCCTTCCCTCCAAGTTTATCCTCCGACAGGATGGTCTGGGCTGGGGCGTCAATACCCCACTGCCCACCTCAGAGGTTATCCTCTGGGTGGGGGATGGATTCTCCCCATCACCCCAGCATTGGGGTGAGGGGCATTGGTCCACTGGATCTATGGTACTATCAGCTCTACTCAAGGTGGCTGAGTCTCTCCTCTCCTCTCCTTTGCATACTCCACGCTCAGACTCTGCTTCAGCACTCTCTCCAGACTCTGCTTCAGCACTCTCTCCAGACTCAACCAACCCAGACTCTCAGGAGCAGCCTACTAAATAGAGACAGCTCCGCCTATCATGATGTCAGCAGACCCCTCCCCTGTGCCTCTGCCTGCACACAGAGTCAGGGGGCCTTCCTCCACCAATCAAGTCAGGGCTTGAAGCGGGGAAAACCCATGATCACTAATGGTGCCTGCCCTTAACAGGACTTACCACAGTAGGAAGGAGATAGGTATAGCCGGTGCTGTTTACAGGGGGCTACATATACCATACACACAAACCGCAGACCATTTATAAGCTGCTACTACCAGTGTGTCATTCCCCTTGATAAACTCAAACTTCAAACTGATTGAGTGTGGCTTTCAATAATCAGAACCACACACAGGTTGACAGAGATAATACTCTGTATGCATGCCGAATAATCACTGCATGCAGTTTGGGATTACCGCACCTGAGAATCACTGCTGTGTATAGCTATTACCAAGCTTCTTCCTGATGGAAACACTGAGTGCTAGGCATGTACAAACGCTGGCTGGTGATTGCTGCAAAACAAGTGACACTGCCATATCCCTCACTCTAGCTAGTGGGATCCACGTATGTCCCACATCTTAGTTATCTATAGCTTAGACCAAACACCGTGCTAATCGGAGAGAGACCAAACAACTGTATGTTGGTCGCGCTACTGACGTCACACTGATGTCATCCCGACGCGCGTTTCGTTCCTGTAACACGGAAGTTCTTCCCCCGAAGAAGTTCCGTGTTACAGGCCTTCATATATGTTTACCACTCAGGACATACACGCCCTAGCAGTAGCAAGCATCTCTCTGCATAACACCAGGGGCTATCTCCACGAGACGCAATCATTGGCATCACAGATACATAGCATCAATCATCCAAGCCTAGGCAATTGATTGAATGTGGGTCTGAGTGTTACCAGATCATACAGTCACTGGATCGTGCAGTTTAGCAAAGCTAGATTTTCTGACTGTCAAAGTACTCTGATAACCTTTCAGGTTGGTCACTGTTACCTCTGAGTATCTACTTCAAGTAACACTTAGGAGTTACCAAGGTGTATTTATAGTCCTATGTATGGTCACATTTGAGGCATTTCTGACACCACACCGTGTTAACATTTCCATCCAAGTTCTAACTTTTGGATAGAAGTCTACATATTCAAGCTTGTCACTAAGATTTACTCTGCATACTAGGCTTTGTATGGTGATTACACCAAACAACATTTGAATTAGAGGGTAGCCTTCAAAGTTAGGCCACCAGAAGTGCTCCTTTTAGGTGTTAAATAGATGTGTTTGTGTTTTACGTTTATTCTAATAAAAATGATTTATTTTGATTCAGTAGAGTAGTGTGCATCAATTAGGGCTTCTTTCTCTCCATTACCACGGTTAATAGAGTAACCAAAATTCCTATGTCCTATTGTTATAGAGAGTGCACATAGGAATCTTGGTTAATCTATTAACCCCTTCATTCCTTCAGTTCCTAAACTTCAAACTCTGTAAATAGTACGTGCCACATTCATCACATCTAGCAATGTGTGACAATTCTCCTCCAGGGCTCCTCCAGATGGCGCATACAGCCTGGAAGAACTCTTTTCCTTGGATAGAAATCATAAAGACCCCTCCTGGGACTTCGTAATGTGTGACTGTTACAGCAGGCACAGTAGGCTCCACGTTGAGCTGAGTTAGCGACATTGTAACACGTTCAGTTTTGGGGGTGATCACAACTAGAAATACTGTAAACTTCTCAAATTCAGAGGATTCAGAGACGTAGGCAACAAATATCACGCCACGCGTGTAGGCTGGCTGGCGATAATAGTTGAACCCATGCACCCTTTTTGCAAACTGACTCTTTTGTCAGGAAAACGAAACACTGCTTACTTTTGCAAAAACTCTCCTGGCGGTAAACTTTGTTCCACTTGGTTCTGCAGAAAAACACCACTTTCTTGTTGGGAAACAGTCCCAATTACTTATGAAATCTCTTTTTAGCTGGAACATTTTGAGACACTCTTCTGAAAAAACTCTCTTCATTATGCAATGTACAGTAATCATCAATACTTGGACATTGTCAACTTTAACTTCTGGTGCACAAACTTGACAAACAGTCCTTGATACTTGAATTGTACAAACTAGGTCCACTGGCAGAAAACAGCGATTCCATTGATTCTTGCTAAACTTTCTTTAGCGGGAGATTTGGTCCCAATATAGTTCTGCAACACTCTCTTGGCATAATAACTTTTGGCAATGCAATCCTTAATCCTATTACCTTGTATTATTAGCTCCTTGTGCACAGAACGTGAACTACAGTCCTCAATACATGACCCATGCACATAACGTTGCACTGGCAGGAACAAAAAGAAATAACTCTTGTAGCTTGCTTTTAACGATCAACATCTTATCCTTTAGTCCTCATCTCTGGGACTCTGCCAGATAGTACTTAATATTGTTATCTTGCATAGATCAGCTCCTAATACATGGTTGCAGACAAGACCATGCTGGGCGGTTCCCAGTCACTGCTTGTGTTTACATCAGATTGACTATATACATGGCAGTGCTCAGTCTCTCATACCTATTCATGGTGCTGGGTAGGTGCAGGCTGGGCGTGGACGTTTGAATGCAACAAGGATGGGCGACTGAAACTTTTATAAAACATTGCTTTATTGGACATCCTTCAATAATGTGTCACAGACATTGATGTACTTCACACTTGACTGATTGTAAAATAATAATATTCAGGACGGCATCCCCTTTGTAGGTCTCACTCCTACGCTAAGGGGATACTGAACTTATTTGGGCTTCTTCACCTTTGTAGGTACTTGTCCTGTTACCCACAGTAAGGGTTATATTGGCAGTCTCTTGCATAGAGCTAGTGATGCTCCATGTTAAAAGGACCTCTCCTAACTACACTTTGGGCTGCTAAATTAGAAAGCTGCTACTGTGTACCACATACTTCTCCCATATCTATCTGATCAGGATTGAACTAGGGATCTTCCGGTTGGGCCGATCCAAACACACTACCGGAGTTCCTAACATTGATAACTCCTTACTGAAAGCATGCTTCCTCCTGTGCAATAGTGAGAACAATCTCAGGCCCATACTACTGGCGTTTACTTGAAGGGGCACATTCCCCAACTGAAAAAAACAAAGGCTGACAGGACACGTCTAAATACATTAATCTATACACACAAACCTATTTCCGGGACTCACGGCGAAGCCTCAGTCTGAACTCTGAAGAACATGTTTCTAGAACATTGGGTGGAGCTATGCATACCTTCTATTGCCCTATGGTGACATCACTGGTCCCAAGACATATTGAGGAGTGGCAATCACTTCTGCACAGTCATCCTACATCACATGATGGGGAGGGGAGTAACCCGAGTGAGCTTGCAACGTTAACCCATTAAGCCCTTAACTGAAATAGTAGTCCCAAAGGGGGCTACATACTGTACATAAAGGGAAAAAAATTATTTTTTAATAAGAAGATCTTGTTTTGGTTGCTGCAGTATTTATATTATTTCTATGAGCGCCAAGTACTATGAGGCAGAAATGCAGATGGGACAGGTGAAAAAAAAAATCTAAGCTGTGGTTTCCATGGTTTTGTCCCTAGAGTTTACATGTATTAGTCACAATGACATACATTTACTGTAAATGGCTTGCTGAGTGAGGCAAAGTTTTTTCATTTCTGAAGATCACAATCACAGCGTTAGCCGTGCAGGACTTGTTGAACAGTGAGGGAATAATGGACAGCAGATGTCCACTTCGGGGGCTTTTACAAGCTCCCTGCAACAGTGTTTATGCAATTACTACTACATCTTGTTGTGTGTGATTATACAATACTCAATAAATTCCTTTGACTGCTGAATGAACCATTACATTTGGAATTAGGCTTTTAGTCATGAATGTTATGAATAATTTAAAGTTCATTAAATCGTAAAAGGAAATTTGAAAAATGATACTTTAATACAGCCAGTGGTTGGGTGTGTATGACACTTTTAAAGCTGCAGTCCAAGTGGCAGTTTAAAAATAAAATAGGTTTGAAGCAGGGGGTTTCCGGAGCTGAACCATTTTGATTTCAGCTCCGGGGGAACCCCTGCTTCCCAAGATACTTAAGTCGGAAGGGGGTGCCGGTAGAAGCTCTGGCTGGGCTAGTTCGGGATAACAAAATGGTGGTTTGAATGTCCTGCATGATACGGGCCAACAGGAAGCTGTGATGTCATCCCTTTCGGCTTGTCTATTGGCAAGACAATGCAAAGCGATACTGGCACCCCCTTTAGGAGGTAAGTGCCTCAGAAATCAACGCGGTTCAGCTTTGGAGACCACCTGCTTCAAACCTATTTTTTTTTTAAACTATCACTCGGACTGCTGCTTCAGTTCAGCTTAGCCGCTTATGTTTCATAGTGGAAACAGCTGTGCTTCCTCACTGCTACAGCTTAACATGCCCGGCTCCTTTTTCTTTTTGCAGTTTGCATTAAAATAGTATCCTCACCACATCCTTCACCTGTTCTCATGAAAATAAATTAGGGAAATTCTTGTCATCCAAAAGCAGGAGAGAGAACTACCAAACTAATTGCTATGATCACCTTCTGTATCTTCCATTACTCTCTATCCATGAACACAACATGCATTAAAGAAACTTTTACATATGTGAGTGTAATCTGGCATCGAGAGTCTGAACCGTTACAATGCATTACAACCATATTGAGAAGAGCCACTATTTTCTTCAGGCATTTTTTCCTCATAAACAGAAAAGATACGAGTGCAAATATCATTCACTAGTGAGAATTGTGTAAAGAAACAAATTCAATGTATACACTTCCCTGAAAAGAGTGCTGCTCCAGATATTGAAGGCTGTATCCCTGGGAGGAACGTGCAGGCAGTGCGCTGCTTGTGAAGTGCCAATATTGGATCTATTACAGGACTTTAAATGATATACAGGGTATGAATTTTTTTCTGAGCACAGATAAGAGCTTGTCTCTAATATTGCCGGATGCTCCAGATATTGGACTCAATCCAAGTCCACGAAGGCAGTTGCGGCAAAAAAAAGGGAGCGCAAATCAGTCCAGGCGTATATGAAAAAAGAAAATACAAATCTGGTGCAACACAGTATATAATATACGTGCAATATTAAACAAATGATAAGAAAAACACTCACATAGGTACATGAGTGTTTGAAGCAGTGTGGTTATTAGAAGTGACCAACTCAATGTAGAATCCGGACACCAAACATAAAGCAAAAACAGACATCAGGACCAACCAGGGTCAGAATCTGGAAAGGAAATCAGCACTCCTTCCTCCAATGGTGGTTTTGCTGCGACGGACGTACACAGTGAACAGATGACAGTACCCGGGAAGTTTGGACCCAATCTCGGCCAGAATCTCTCCAGAAAGTCCTCCAGCCACTGGTTAATCCTCTTAACGTCTGTGTGGTTCCACCCTACGTGTTTCGCTCCGTAGAGGTTCCTCCGGGGTTAATGGAAGCTCAACACAGCGAAACGCTTAGGGTGGAGCCATACAGACGTTAGGACTATCCAGTGGCTGGAGGACTTTCTGGAGATATTCTGGCCGATATTTGGTCCAATCTTCCCTGGTACTGTCATCTGTTCACTGTGTACGGCCAGGGCCACCGAGAGGGGGAGAAATCTGGTACAGGTGTCCCATACCCGGTAGTAGTGGGGGGCCTGGTGTTGGTAGGGTGCCCAGTGGCTGGCCAGAGCAGTTGCCACCAGGCCCCGGCTTTCCCCACTGGCAGGCCTCTTCCTCTCTCTCTGTCCCACCCTGGGCCCTCTGACGTCAGTGCGTGACGGGCCTCTCCGACGTTGGCACGCCAGAAGTAAGCTTGGCATAGCATTCCAGCGCTGAGCCATGAGTGGGAGGCCCAACGCATGCTGAAGTCAGAGGTCCGGCGTGGGACAGAGAGAGGAGCCCGGTGGCAAATGCTCTGTCTGGCCGCTGGGCCCCCTGGCAGTCACCAAGCCCATCCCCTCCCCGGCTGTGACACTTCCCCCCCTACCTGGCAGTCACCCTCCCTAGCAGCCCCTTCCTCGGCAGTCCCTTCCCCCCTCCGGCAATCACCCCCCCCCCCCTCGGCAGCCCCCTTCTCGGCAGCTCCCCCACCTCCTCCCCCCCAGCAGTCACCCTCCCCAGAACAGAACGGTAGTCCTGGGCCCCGTGATATCTGTCTGCGGCCCTGTGTACGGCCGCCGCAGCTGAACCACCAGTGGAGGAAGGAGTGCTGTTTTCCTTTCCAGATTCTGACCCTGGCTGGTCCTGATGTCTGTTTTTGCTTTATGCTTGGTGTCCGGATTCTACATTGAGTTAGTCACTTATAATAACCACACTGCTTCAAACACTCACGTACCATGTGAGTGTTTTTCTTATAATTTGTTTATCATTTCACGTATATTATATACTGTGTTGCACTATATTTGTATTTTATTTTTTTCATATATGCCTGGACTGATTTGCGCTCCCGTTTTTTTGTCGCAATTTTTTCCTCCCACAAATAGTTTAGTGATTATTGCTTGAACTCTGGAGAAGTGCAGCCCCAAACTGCTACATATGGGTCAATCAGCCCTTTGCTTTTGTGAAGCTGCGCTAGGGCGCTTCTAAACACGTGATGCCACAGTTACTTGGTGAGAGTTTTGCCCCCATATAATTCCTTTCCCCCCTAGATAATAGAGATTAGTGTTTGAAACTTTGATTTAAAAAGCCTTCAATCTGATGTAAGTGCACACTAACAGGTGCCAACTTTTTCACCTTCCTCCAGCAATTAAGGAGTTAATGAATTATGCTTCCCCTTTTTAGTTTGATTCATGAAATAACACATCAGGAACACTGCTTTACATAAATAATGTGTACTTCAGTGTGTTTCTTGTATACGTGTGCTATCGATTCAAAGTACCCATTGGATAAACGAAGTAGTATAATATAATACTGACTTAAGAAGTATTGTACATCGGTGTTCATAATAAGGGTGGTCAACAAATTAACATTAGCATGCAATTTTTAAATTGGGATTAGGTAATCTATACATTTCTTATAATCAGATATGATGAGGTCATGTTACATATACAGTATTACTGTGATGGAAGGTAAGGTGTGAAATTAAGGTCATAGCATTATGTCACAAACTGTGGTAAACAAGTTCCCCGCCTTGCATCCTCCTGATGCTTCAGCTTGGGATTGTGACCACCCCCCGGGGTCTATGTTTGCATTTGCTTCACCAAACTGATGACATTTTTTTTGTCTGAAACGCTAAATATTTATTATGTGTATTTCTAGCGTTGTAAAATATGACGCATGCTGGGCTAGTATTCTGCACTAAAAAAGGCTTACATCACCTTTAAGCTGATGGAGAAAACCAAAGCAGAAAAACAATACCAAAAGTAATACAAGGTGCGCATTTCTTAAGATAAATTTGCCAATATGCAAATGTACCTCCACACTAAATCCTCCGCAAATCCCTCATCTCGGCCCAGACAGAGCCAAAAAGGAAACAACTAAGATTACTACATAGATGGAGCCTGGCGCGGGTGTTTTTCAGCGTGACTTGCATTTAATTAAAGACTTAACGTGTATATTTGGGCTTTGGTACATGTTACGTGTGTATATTTGTGGTTTGTTACATATGTTGTTATATTCGCCCTTCCTAATCCGTAATCACACTCAGATGACAGGAATATTATCTAAACTGCAAATACAATATTGTAATGTCTCACTATCATGACAAATCATATGAACTATCTGCAAGAAAATCACCCACTCTAAATGTAACATTAAAGGGACAGGGACGATGATAAACAAGATATCATTCTTACCTCTTAATTACTTACAACTAGGTTAATATTCTTCTTGACAGTTATCAACATTATACTAGTCTTTCCTCTAAAACTATGTGTGTTCATCTTAATATCTGTGACAGTACTGGGAATGTTTTGTTTTTGTAATTGACAGCTCTTCCGTGTAACCATGCCAGTCCACAATCTGAAATATGTTTATCTATGACTGTCACCTATATGTGACATTGATTCTCTAATACAGAATAATGCTACAGTATGTAGTAATATTATCACCCCAGCTCTCTAAGTTGAGGACCAAGATCTTACCTTCCACTTGAAGGAACAGCTCCACACAGCATGTCTTCCTATGAAGGGCTAGCAACTTGCTGATTACAGTAAATCAACATACTTTGAAAAGTCATGCGAGCAGATAGGAAGCAAGGGGCTGGGCTTGCAGAGAATGGATCGTTCATTCCCATGAAGCTTTGTACCCATCAGTTATTGAAGGCTCTTGCCAACTGGAGAAACACATTATTGTTAACCCCTTCATGTCCGAAGGCCACAATTGTGCATCCAAGGAGTTTCTGTTGTTTCATTTGTTTGCTGTTGGGATGTGTTCCTTCTGCCTGGGACGGTAACAAAAATATCCAAGAGTCATTTTACAATGTCACATCATGATCTTTATTCATTCAACCTGTTATTCTTAGATGAAATTGATATGTTAATAGCAGCAAGGTGTTCTCTGCAAGTCAAATCCGACTAGTGTGTTACCAAAGCTGATTTATAGAATCACAACATTTAAGTGTCAAATATACATACAGGGTAGTGGTGCTAATTATTAATTTAAATAATAGGAGAACGTTAAAGAAAAACAAAACCCAAGTAATGCATGTACGTGTGTATGTTTTTATTTATATAGCAGCAATAACGTCTGCAGCTCTCCACACGATGGGATTCAGGGAATTGTAATACCAGTGCATAAAGTGCTCGATAAAAACGTGAATCCATACCATCTAAGGCTGCGCATATAGTGCCGGCAACGTCGCGACGGCGATGCTGACGTCACGCTACGGTTGCTGGAAAAATCAAATGGAAGTGACTTCCAGCGATTGCGACCAATCCGTCGCTCCATCGCTTCGTGCTTACTATAAGCGCACGCGACGGCTTTAATACATTTGTTTTGAAGGCCATCGCGTTGCTGTCACCGGCACTGTATGCGCAGCCTAAGTTGTGTATTGGCAGAGGTACAGAAACACTAGGGGAAAGAGTAAGTGCAGTGGTTGGCATATTGTATAACCCCAAGGGTTGGTCAGTGTCTCTGTGGGTACCGATATCAGTAGTCATGAGTACAGATGTAGCAGACGTTACTGTTTCCACTGGTGCATTTTAGCGGAATACACACAATGTGCCAACAGGAACAGACACAATTGTCTTTCCATTAGCCACACGTGAGAAAGGGATGGAGCTAATGTGTTATTGCACCCGGTGTCACACGCCTGCTGCATCTATGTGCATTTTTAAAATACTTTTCTTTGCCGGTGCGTTTTTAAATCTGATTTAAAGTTGGGGAAAGAATACAGTATACAGTACTTATGATAAGGAAGTTGCATATGTAGGGGGCAGTGAGGGGAAAGGATTTTAGGCAAGAGAGAGCAGTAAAAGTGAATGGGGTGGAGATGTGAGTAATGAGAAGAGTGCATGATGCAAGCAATCAGTGGTATAGCAAGAACTAGTGGCTAAGATTTAACGTGGGGCAGATGAGTGTTGAGCCTTGAAGTTGAGAAAGATCATTTTGTAGGTGATACACCATTTTATGGGAGGCCAGAAGAGAGATTTAAGGAGATGAAGAGACACTGATCTTGGACAAAATGAAATGATTATAGCTTCAGCATTTTGGATAGGTTGCAAGAGAGAGAGAGTTGTGAGGTAGAGAGACAAGTTAAGAGTAGATTACAATAGTCAAGGCAGGAGAGAATAAGGGCATGCATTAGAGGTTTTTTTTTTTTTTTACTAAAATGACAGAAGAAAGAGGATCTTAGCAAAGGGAGAAGGGGAGGTAGAAGTGGCAAGTTTTAGCCAGAGCATCAACCTGAATGGAAAAGTCAAAGGTAACACCTACAGTATGCAAATGTTTTGGTGGCTGGGTAGATGATGGTGTAATTTACTGTTATGAAGAAAGGGGATGTTGGGGGGATCTTGTGCACCATTCATGAAAATATAGCAGAGAAGCACATATAGATTTGGAATTGAACTACAGGTGTCAGGTTATCGATGGATAGATATCTCTAAATAACATCTGTGTCTAAATTATACCTGAAGCCAAAGTCGTTAATAAAGCCAACAAGTGATATTGTTTAAAAAGAGAAAAGGAGACATCATAGAACAGAGCCAAAAGCCCAGAATGAGTAATAAGGGATAATGAGATTTTGGCAAAAGACACAGAAAACCTATGATGAGGAAGGTTGGAAGTGAACCAAATTATGGATACCAAGAGAGTGCAGAAAGAGAAGAGAGTGGTCAACAGCATTAAAAGTAGCAGAGGTCAAGCAGGGTAAGATGGGAGAATGGAGTTCCGAAGCTACTTTGGTAAGGACAGTTTTAGTTGAGTGAGCTCAATGAAAACAAAATTGCACAAGGTCCACGAGAGCAGGGGAATAAAAAAAAGTTGCGCATGCTAGAGATGACCAGGTGTCCAAGCATATTGGAAGCAATAGGCTGGAAGGGCTCAGGGCGATAATTATCAAGACAAGTAGAATCAATTGTGTTGTTTTGGTGTGACAACTGCATGTTTGAAGGATATGGAGAAAATGGCAGAAGACCAGCAAGAGTTTAAGATAGGGGTGAGAATGGGATGTTGGATAGGAGAAAGGACTGATAAGGCGTGAGGAAATGAGATTGAGTGGGCAAATGGCAGAGATACAGTAGGAGAGCAACTGAGAAATGTACTCCTCTTTAACAAGTGAGAGACAAGAGAAAAAATTATGACATTTAGGCAGAAGTCGTGTAGTGGAGGAAGGGGCAGAAGAAATACCTCACGGTGGTATCCATCTTGCCTTAAAAATGGACTGCCGAGGCTGAGCAGGAAGGGAAACATCCTGTGAAATGTGATAAAAACAGATTTGCAAACACGAGACACAAAATATGTACGGGCTAAGACTGTCATTAAAGTAACTTGAAACAGTAGGTCAAGGAGCAAAGATATTGCATTACAGTGGTGCACATGTTGGTCTGCAGAAAATAACACGCAAGTGCAAGGAAAGGATAAATAGCGCTTGTGTGAAGCTAAAGATATATTCAGATAAGGATATGTTTAACCCCACAGTTTAATTTCTAAATAAAAGAAACTAAAACAAAAGGAGTTTGTTGGGCAAATTACGATCCCATGTAAAAAGAAGTTCTTGTCCCCTTGATTAATGCTGTTTAGAAATAATATTGTTTAGATTAGATGAGGTAAATGGACAAAGGAATCCAAACTCATGTCAAGATGACAATTCCTTTCCATGTGTTCCACTTTTTAAACAGCTGATTACCATTAGTTTTAATCCCATGTGTTGTTGCCGCCTTCAGCAAAGGCAAAATTAAGCTAGACATATGAACCAAAAGCTAATCTTAAAATAGTGAGCTGAGTGACTAATCTCCCAGTGCTAACGTTAATGAATGTAGGCACATGCTAGGTTAGTACAGTACATGCTCAGGAATTCTATGAACAACTTGCTAAGCCTCAACACAATTTTTCAAGGCACCATTTGTTGTCAGTATTAGGATTCTTATTTTCATGAGTCAAACTGACTGTACATTTAATGGGGGTTTATTACTAGTAACACTCTTACTAATCCATCATGTCTACAAACACTAGTTGCATTTGGATAATATATTTTTTTAAAGTCTCCTTTTTTTATGCTACAAATATAGCTGTTTTTCTTTCGAGCAGAATGATGGCAACAGCTATTTCTTGCTTATTACATTCACCATCCTGTTACAACAATATAATGCTATACTATAATGAAGCCAATTACATACACATGCAAATTACAGTTTAATTGCTATTATTCATTTATACAGTAGCTATACTGTCCTTTGAAGAGTCAACCTACTAGGCTAGGAACTCTTAAAGTCACAGTGTGGGAATAATAAATCCAGAAAATGCTGACAGAGCAAGACCAGTTATAGCCAAGATTCTAAACTTCATTTATTTATCAAATGTTTTACCAGGAAGTAATATATTGAGAGTTACCTCTCGTCTTTAAGTATGTCCTGGGCACAGAGTTATGATGGCAATGCATGGTTACATTGAATGAACAGGGTTATACATTATATTTAAAGACATTGTATGAACAATTAAAGATAATGGGGGCGATTCACTAAGCTGTGATAACTGCTTTTAAGAGCGCAAAGTGGCTTTTAAGGCCGATACAGGCTGCTGCGTGATTCCCTAAGCAGTGAGAACAGTGCTTTATCGGCCGTAAAAGGCATTTTTTCAGCCCTGTGAAAAAAATCCGACCGTTCAGGCAAAAACGGCAAACGCGCCATTTTTTGCCAGTCAGCGGGATTCACTAAACAGGGATAAGTAAATCGTACTTTATAAGAACGCCAAAATAACACACGCAAAAGGAGTGATTCCCGCGGCAGTCCTGGGTCCTCGGGGGATCCCTGCGGGAGTCCGGGCATCCCCGCTGGCCTGCACTACCAATGGTGTGCCCCCCCCAAAAAAGAAACAATACTTTTAAATAAATACACCCCCTGCCCCCTAAGAAATACAGTACAATAATGCCAAAATTACTATTATCCAGATATGGATAATAGTGCAATTGCCCATTTAAAATACAACATTAAGCAGCATAAATAAAGTAAATAAATCTTGCACTCACCGCTGACAGGCTGCCACGATGAAGGACGTCCTCATCCTCATCACCTTCCATGTCCTCCGTTGCTACAAACAATACAGAAGAATTAAAGAAGGCAATCTAATGTCCCCTAACCCCTTAATCACATTAGCGGTTAGTGACCGCTAGAGTAATTAAGGGGTTAACCCACCCTCCCCCACTACCCACCCGTTAGGCCTAACCACCCATCCTTGGGGACAATACCCCCTTCACCCACCCACGCTATCCTAAATTAAAAAAATATACACCAGCCCTACTTCCCACCTCTTAGGCCCCCAATAAACCATTATAATATTTAATAAACACCAATACACAACCCACCCACCCCCTGTGCCCCCACATAAAACCAATATTTTTTTTACACACACGATTAATACAACAGGCCGGCGGGGGGCCCTGGTGGTTCACACGTGTGTCTGCAGGCCCAAAGGTGCACCCTGGGGTGTGCCCACGTGTGTTTGGGGGCCCTCGGGTGGTCCCCGTAGGCTCCATGGGACTCCAGGTGGTCCCCGTGGGTCCCCACAAGCCCCAATGGGGTCCACGGGTGGTCCCTGGGGGTGTCTGGGGGTCCCCGGGTCATCCCCGTGGGTGTCTGGGGCCCTCAGGAAATTCCCATGGGGGTCTGGGGGCCCTCAGTTGGCTCCCACAGGTGTCTGGGGGCCCTCAGGTGGTCCCTGGGGGTCCCTGGGGGCCCCTCAGCTGTGGGGCTCCTTGTTCTTCCCTGCAGGTGTTCCCCGTGGGTCCTCAGGTGGTACCGTGGTTGTCCTCGGGTGCCACCTGTGGGCGTCCGGGAGTCCTCGGGTGGTCTCCGTGGGTCCCTGCTGACCCACGTTACCATTCCTGTATGCAAAAAAATAAAAACATATCCTACATTTCATTAAATACACCTCCCCCACCCCCTCCAAACACATACAGTACAGTAATGGGCAAAATAACTATTATCCAGATATGGATAATAGATTATTTGACCATTATTAAACACAACATTAGCCATAAAGCATACATAAAGTAAATAAAAACCGTTCTACTTACCCTTGGCAATATGAAGGGTGTCCTCATCAGCTTACTGCAGGTCCATGTCCTCTGTTGCCAGAAAAAATACATAGCAAAATACATTCTAATGGCCCCTAGCCCCTTAATCACCTTAGCGGTTAATAACCGCAAAAGTAATTAAGGGGTTAACCTACCCTCTGCCACTACCCACCCAGGAGGCCTAACTACCCTCCCTAGGCAACTACCCTCACCCTTCACCCATTCATTGTTACAGTGGGTACATCATGCCTATATAATATGGGCATGATTGACCAATATACCAAGAAATGGGGAAGGATTAGAAAACATGCCCAAATAAAAAGCATTACATAGCCAAATTAAACACACCACATATCAAAATCAAATTCAGCACGTATCAAAATAAACACATCACATAGCAAAATAAAACACACCACATAGCAAAATAAAACACACCACATAGCAAAATAAAACACACCACATAGCAAAATAAAATGTAGGACATAGCCAATTAAATAGATAACAAATGCCAATAAAACAAATGAATGGCACAGTGGGTACATGATGCCCATATCATCTGTGCATTATTTAACACTATGCAGTCAAAGGTCAATCTAAAAGAAACAATCATAAACAAGTTCCAATGTCATCCAAACGACTAGAAAATAAAAACAAATTAAGAAGTAAACAGAAATAAATTACCAACAATCAATTAATCCAATCCAAAATAAATTCCACAATTCATAATTAAAACAACAAACCATTATGAAATAAATGAAAGCTCAAAGTAAACACCATCCGCCAAAATCTAACTACCAAAAAGAAGCACTATAATAAAGCAAGCACCCCCCAGAAATAAACTATTTAAAACACCACTAAAAATACATCTTACCAAATAAAAATTAAATTGCCAAAACATTTCTATACAAAGAAGCAAAATACATTTAAAATGCATAAAAACAAGCATTTGCAAAAACAATCACAGTAAAAATAAAAATCAAAAGCCTGTAAAAGAAAAATAACATACATTCAATTTTTTATACTTAACTTTGGATGATGTCACATCCTTTCTCCAAAAAAGTCTGTCACATGGTTTACTACAGCCAATCAGATTGAGGATATAGTTCCCACGATCTGATTGGCCCAAGTACCATTTGACGGCAGCCAAGTTGCTTTTGATGACGTCTTGTTAAAGGAAAAGGAAGCACAGCCATTCTGATTGGTTGGCTTAATGTAAGGATCCGCGCTGCGGGTATACCCACTTCCAGCATCTCCTTACCTCCATTCCATGCTGCCCAGGCTCCCCGGCGGCATACCCCCGCACTTCCGGGTCACACGCATCACCCCTATGGGCGCGCGCGGACCCAGGCTGCCATTTTCTGGTGCCAGGAGCCTGACTCTGCCCCCACTGATGCGGCACGCACTCCACGCGATTCCCTGCCTCTGCCCCATCAGGTCCGCCCCCCAGTCCCTTCTCTCCCATCAGGCTCTTCCCCGGGCCGCTCCTCCCCTTGCTGTGACAGGCCCCAGCTACCCAGGCACCTTTCCCCTATCAGTTCCTCCCTCGGGCCGCTCCTCCGTTCCTCCCCCTGCTCCGATAGGCCCCAGCTTTCCAAACACTTCCCTCCTATCAGGTCTTCCCTCTGACCACTCCTCCGTTCCTCCCCTTCCTCTGATAGGTCCCAACCGCCTAGTTAGTCTTCCTTCACCATTTCCTCTTTGTTCTGCATAGCTTCTGTACCTTGGTGCTGTCTGCTGTTGCCTGGCCCCTTTTGTCTTTCAGTCCCTGTTCCTGTCCTTGGATACACTGCTGACCTCCCTGGATATTGACCTTTGGCCTTCGTTTATGCTGCTCTCTGGTACCCTTGAAATTGGCATTGGACTCTTTACCTTGCAGACTTCTATATCCCTTGGACACGGCTTACGGACAATCTACTACGCTGCTCTCTCCACTCTACGACCCAGGCTTACGGACACTCTACTACGCTGCTCTCTCCATTCCACGACCATTGGCTTACGGACTTTACCTACCACCGCTGGAGTTGGCAAGTACGGTACTCTTACTATTGTTGTTACCCGGACCATCTATGCTACTTCGACACTCCGGCCATGCCCCCGTTTACTGTTAGGTGTGTGGTATTATCCCTTTCCACCTCAGTCCCGGGGTCTCGTCTGGCTTGTGGGCAGGCCGAGTGTTACATTATGCAGAGCCCAACAGACCCAGACCCCCCTGAGGTGGAAGATACCGTAAGCACTATCTCCAAACACTTTACCCTTTTGGACAACCAGGTTACCACTCTTAATCAACAGGTTGCTACCTTAGCCTCTCAGATTCCCCAGCTTAATGTCTCCCGTGAAGGAACAGGTTCTTCGGGCTTACGTATCCCTATGCCCAGTAAATACGCAGGGGACCCGCTTGCATGCCGTGGGTTTTTAAATCAGTGCGAGATACAATTCGAACTGTCACCCTCTCGCTTCCCCACGGATCGTACCAAGGTAGCTTATGTTTTTTCCCTTCTCACTGGGGACACCCTGGCCTGGGCTTCTCCAATCTGGGAGCTGAAACCTGAACTCTCTTACAACTTCCCTAACTTTAAAAAAGAATTTCGTTTAGTCTTTGACACCCCTGGACGTAGTGATATGGCTGCTTCCTCCTTGTTCCACATCTCGCAGGGTCGGAGACCAGTGGCTCGTTACACTCTGGAGTTCCGGACTATCGCAGCTGAGACAGACTGGAACGATGGGGCACTTTCTGCGGCTTTCTGGCAGGGACTTTCAGAATCCTTAAAGGACGAGCCCTAATCGCTTTGTGCATCAGAGGGAATTTAAGACTTCAGGAGAGGCGGACTGAACGTCAACGTCCTCGTATTTCTGTTCCCATGTCTTCTAATTCCAGGTCTTCTGCTCTTGTGCAACCAGCATTGGACGCTCCGGAACGTATGCAACTGGGCAGTCATCAACTTCCTTCTACGGAGCGACTACGTCAGAGAGATGAGGGACTGTGCTTCTATTGTGGATCTCCCGGGCACATCCTGCCTCGTTGTGTCACGCCTGTATGCCCGCAGACCTGGCCAGTCCCCAGTACTGAGGTGGGAAGGGTATTACCATGCACCCACAGCAGTGAGGGCATGCCCGGAGTGTGGTATGGCATTGCCGGGCCTTTAGAGAGATGGTTAGTAATACTTGCAACGCCTTTGGAGTACAGAGTAAGAGTAGTGGTGTCCGTGCGCCAGAGTCCATGGATACAGAAATCAAAATCATAATGTTTGTAAGCCAAAGTCCAGGGGTCACAGAAGTCAGCAGGGTAGTGTTCGTAGGCAGGGTTCAAGGGCAACAGAGAGCAGAGTAGTCCAGGATGAGCAGAGGTCAAACCAGGGAAATCCAGGGGTAAGCAGGAGCAGGAACAAAGCTGGAACACAGAGGAGAGCCAAGCATAGGACTGCACACACAGAGGTTACAAGAACTATGCAGAGCAATGAGAGAAAGGACAGACAGGGGTTATAAAGGAGGGACCACCAATAGGAGAGAGAGGCGGAGCAGAGGGTGAAGTGGGAGACAGCAGGGATAGGTGAGGAGAAGAAGAGGAGGAGACAGGTGAGCCAGTGAGGGAGATAGCCTGCAGGACACGAGAGGAGGAGCCAGGAGTTTGAGAGAGCCTAGAAGAGGAGCATGTGCGCACGCCCTCTGTAAGTTTAGAGTGCGCGTGCACAGGCTGCGTCACGAGGCGCGCGGAACGCCGCGCTGCAGGGGCATTCACTGAGGATGAAGGAGACACAGAGGGAAAAGCCACTGGAGGTAAGGGGACAGGGGTAGAGACCAAGGGGGGCCGTGAACCGGGAACACCGCAGCAGCGAGCAGGAGACCGAGCGGGTACGCGAGCCTTGCGGGGAGCGCGCGCTGACGTCGAAAATGATGCGTAGTAAGCTTGGGGGAATATGTTTCGGAATGTGTTTGGAGGTGTGGGAGTATTAAAATGGGTTTCTTGGATGAACAATATATCTGTTTTTTGTTTTTTTAAAGTCCTGCAATGCTAACTTCCTTTTCCTGATTAAATTCAGACCCTTAACAATCAGAGATACTAGTTTTATTGACGTTTGATTTTACATGTTCTTTTTTTGGTACATACAGCTTTGAAGACACGTCCCAGTATAATCTGGAGGAGATCCAAGAATCTCAAGGACCTTCTTGTGAGGAGTCATTTTTGTAGAAAGAAGTCATCTAGCACATGGTTGGGCAAACAGACATCGGGATGCCACAAATGCCATTCATGCAAGGCATGTGACTTTGTACTGCCAAGCAAAACCTTCTCAAACTGGGACAGCTCAATAACGCACACGTTAAAACACTTTGTAAACTGTAAAAGCGTAGAGGTCATCTGTCTTGTTACCTGTATGTGTGGAAAGAAGTATGTGGGGAAAACTTATAGAGAATTTAGAAGAAGGATTTTTAGAACATCTTGGCTCGATACGCAACTGTATAGACACCCCACTCTCACGACATGTAAGAGAGAAACATGGAAGGGACCCTAAATGTATTCATTTTCAGGGGATAGATCACATACCCCAAAGTATAAGAAAAGGAATCTGGGACAAGCTTCTCCTACAAAGGGAAGCAATATGGATTTACACCCTGCATAAACAGTCCCCTAATGGCATCAATGAAGGTTTTGTGTACAACCCATTCCTGTAAGGGGATCACAAACCTCCACATATCAATTCTTTTTCTGAGACCGGTACTGGCACCTAACCCATATTGACTTACAAATCAATATACATATATAGATATGTATAATTAACTGTGTCAAAAATAACAAATTGACCACATGAGAAATTAAGATCTTTTATTGTGATGTGGTAAGCCTAGCATACATGCTAGTATGTATAACCACATCTCCTAGCAGCTTTGTTCACATGGGCGTCCCGATGTGTTGCCTGGGCAAGGAAATACTTTAAAGGGGCGGTCCTGGACGCCTTACACGCACACCCTGGAAGAAGAGGAGATTAGTATTCGCCGAAACGTATGTCATTGAAGTCCTTTTGGCTGCCTTTCCCGTGTTTTCTACTGTCAGGGATCCCGTTGCTCTAAGCACTACTATGCGTGGCTATTATGTACAGCGCAACTCGCCGAACTGCACGGCATTAATCCGTTTGTAAGAAGGGAGGAACTTGTGCAGAACAGTGTGAATCTGAATGGGACCAGCTTTTACTCTGTCTTATTGACATGGGATCAGTTTTTACTCTGTCTTATTGACACGGGATCAGCTTTTACTCTATCTTATTGACACGGGATCAGCTTTTACTCTATCTTATTGACATGGGATCAGCTTTTACTCTATCTTATTGACATGGGACCAGCTTTTACTCTATCTTATTGACATGGGACCAGCTTTTACTCTATCTTATTGACATGGGACCAGCTTTTACTCTATCTTATTGACATGGGACCAGCTTTTACTCTATCTTATTGACATGTGATCAGCTTTTACTCTATCTTATTGACATGGGACCAGCTTTTACTCTATCTTATTGACATGTGATCAGCTTTTACTCTATCTTATTGACACGGGATCAGCTTTTACTCTATCTTATTGACATGGGATCAGCTTTTACTCTATCTTATTAACATGGGATCAGCTTTTACTCTATCTTATTGACATGGGATCAGCTTTTACTCTATCTTATTGACATGGGACCAGCTTTTACTCTATCTTATTGACATGTGATCAGCTTTTACTCTATCTTATTGACACGGGATCAGCTTTTACTCTATCTTATTGACACGGGACCAGCTTTTACTCTATCTTATTGACACGGGATCAGCTTTTACTCTATCTTATTGACATGTGATCAGCTTTTACTCTATCTTATTAACATGGGATCAGCTTTTACTCTATCTTATTGACATGGGACCAGCTTTTACTCTATCTTATTGACATGTGATCAGCTTTTACTCTATCTTATTGACACGGGATCAGCTTTTACTCTATCTTATTGACACGGGATCAGCTTTTACTCTATCTTATTGACACGGGATCAGCTTTTACTCTATCTTATTGACACGGGATCAGCTTTTACTCTATCTTATTGACACGGGATCAGCTTTTACTCTATCTTATTGACACGGGATCAGCTTTTACTCTATCTTATTGACACGGGATCAGCTTTTACTCCATCTTATTGACTGTTGTACCTTAGACGTGGTACCTAGGCAGGGAAATCTTGCTCGCTATCTGCTTAAGCCTGTGTGTATCTCATACACTGCGTAGATCCTTACCTTTGCGTTTTAAACACAAACAGCACAACAGCTTAATTGCTGTGTCTGAAGCAGACCTCTAGGAACTTTGTTTCACTCAGCACCAGCTTCAATTACAGGTGCTGCATGCACAGAAGCTTAATTAAGCTCCTAGCAGTCTGAAACGGATCCCTAGGAATCCTGCTTTAGTCAGTGCTAACCCTAATTGACAATCATCCCTCACGGGAAACTTTCTATGATCCACAAGAAAGCTGCCAGACACGATCTATCTCCAGGGCAAATCTGCAGCTGCTGCCCTAATAGCAATACTTCCATACACTATATTTGATCACATATGGTATATATCAATTCAGAAGATATAAACCAATCATGAACAGTCTCTGCCTTGATTAGAGACTTTGGAGCTTTATTTTTTTTCTCTCTAATTCTGTGGATTTACCACTGCAAGCATGCATGGGGTATGCAGTAAACCTATGTGTCAACACTGCAATCAGGATCACAAGTGAGTCCAACTATACCACCTGTGCACACTAACACTTGTGCTCTGAACATCTAACATGACAGCATCCATGTCTATTACCCTAGGCACATTGATCAGAGATTTCTAAGAACCCTCTGCAACACTAACCGCCGGTCTCCTTTTTGTTGATATCCCCACCAATTGTGTGGGTTGTACTCCATAGGGATCACACACATCCTCTGCAGATAGTATATAAAAGTAACTAGGTTTCACCAGGACTTCAGAAGATACAACTAGTCTATGACACATAGACATTTAGCACTCTTTATTTCATTTTTGTGCATGTATCTATTTACAAAGAAGACCTGACTCTAGTTACACTGGAACAGTCATACGGTGGTTAAAAGGGTACATTATTTACCATACCTAGAATTAACCCTTTTACAGTGAATCTAAACACTGAATTACGAAGGATTATGGGGGCGTCCCCTATTGCCCCTCCCACTCCTGAAGTCACGAGCCACGTCACAGAGGCTTATGATGTCAGAAGTGGGCGGGGCGATAGCGGGATGCCAAGGTTTCCAATTTACAATTAGATTTCGCCCTATATTAGCAGAGAGCAGGAGACCATACAGGGACTCTTTTATAAAGTGCCTTAGGCACGAAATGCGTCAGACAACTGTGCTGGTAGTATTTTTTCGTGGTTGTCATGCCCTAATAAATTTTCTTGCATTTTTACCCGCCTCCAGTTTGTATTGCCTTGCTGTGCTTGTTCCTTCTACTCATAAGCACTGAATTGTGTGTATTATTATTTATATCACCTGTATGCCTATTTTAACAAACGTATTAAAAGTTGTAAAAAAAAAATTTTGGAACTTATTTTTTATTTTTGAGTTTTTGAAAAACATAAGGGAAGGGATACAGAAATAAAGAAAGGGAGGGGGGGAGGAACCACCAAATTAATACCGGTATCATAAAAGAAACACAAATCCACTAAAACAAAAATACCAAAAACACAATGACGCCAAAAATCCCAACTTCAGAAATCATATAAAATTACCAACGCTGGAAAGGAAACATACATCCCTCCATCCATAGTCACTAAACAGTTCACCTATTCCCATAGAGTTCCAGGGCTCCCAGACTTTTTGGAATTTTCTTGAGTTATGTCTAACATACGCTGTTAGTCTTTCCATAGATTGCACCTCATTTATTCTGAAAATAATCTCTCTCCTGGAGGGGGGGGGGGTATAGGCTTTTTCAAGGCCCCGGTGATCGCACGTCTAGCCGCGGTGAGAATATGCTTTTTGTATAAATTATCATCGGGTCTAGGGGATCCTTATTCCAAAAGTCCCTTGCACTAAATTCTGCACAGCTCCCCAGAACCTCTGTATTTTGGGGCAGAAACCCCAAATATGGGCCGCAACCCCTCTAACAGAGATTCGTGCTCTCTGGGTAAATCTACCTCAACCTCTGGGGCGTCAAATACCACCTGAATAAAACTTTATAAATATTTTCTTTGTAAATTGTGCATAACCATGTGTTCGTTGCATTGGTCCAGATAGTTTGCCAGTCCTCCCAAAAAATCTGCACCTGAAAATCCTGGGCCCGTCGATCCATATACCGATGTGTGCAGGGAGCTTTAATTTCACAGGAGCTAAAAAAATTGGTAAATAGTTGAGATAAGTCCCCACTGATAATTTCTATTTCTGCATAGATCTTCGAACACAGTGCACTCTGGGAAAGACCCCCCTGTGGACAGCTGCCTAAGATAGTGAGAAGCTTGCAAGAATTTGAACATCTCAAAGTATCTCTAACAAAAATCGTTAAAATTTAATAATTTACCTCACAGAACATATCTCCCACATCTCTAACATCATTAACCTTCCATAGATCAAAAATACCTGTGGACCAGCCCGGACCAAAGTCCGTGTTGGCAAAAATAGGGGTACATCTCAAAGGAGCTGAGGCTAATTGATAATTGGTTTTGGCCTTAAACCAAATCTTAATGGAACATTTTATTACTGCCGAATCAAAAAGGTCTGGTTTAAAACCCTTTGTTGGCTTGTTATTCCATAAAAGAGCCGGGAGTGCCCCTGAATTAATATATCTATTTTCAATATCTACCCATCGGTATTGACCTTCCTGGGAATGCAAAAAAATATCTGTTTCAATTGGGCACTTGATAATATTTCCTTATATCAGGAACCACCAGACCCCCACTCTCTCTGGGTGCAAGCATAACTGATCTTGGTACTCTTGGTCTTTTGCTACCTCAAATAAATTGCAGAATTTTATTCTGTAAATCCCTTAAATATTTTATCAGAACAGACACTGGGAGTGTCTGGAAACAATAATGCAGTTTCGGCAGAATATTCATCTTAACTGATATAATACGACCTATCCAGGAAATTTGGTGACCGTTCCAAAGTAGAAGATCCTGTTTTAATTTAATGAAAAGTTCTGGGTAATTATTTTTATATAAAGATTGATAGTTTTTTGTGAGGAAAATCCCTAAATGTTTCAATCTCACCTTATTCCAATGGTAATTGAAATTTAATTTGATTATTTTAACCTCGGGGTCTGGTAAGGTTAAATTTACAGTGGCGGCCGACTTTATCCTAGTGCGGCTGGATCTGCGGCGCTCTGATAATCTCGGTCAGATGTGTTTTTTTTTTTTTGGTCCGGAGTGAATTGCGTTATTTTAGCGCTCGTGATATTAGCATTTTATTCTCACTGTCTGCAATACTGCAATACCGTCTAAAAACTCAGGGGGGCATTCGTGAGCTGTTGTCTTCAACGTCTAATACTTTAGCAGTTCAACCTACTGTGCGTCAGTACAGTCTGCGTGTGCGCGCGCAGTAATTGTAAATTTGCATATTTATACATGCATGTGCACTACTGTATGTCTCATTTGAAAATTGTTGAAACGCATAGGCATGTGGCGTGTGCTGTAACAGTGTCACATTTTGGCATATACAGTACAGCGCTCTCCCCTCGCTCGACCCCGCGCATGCACAGGATAATTTACTGCCTGCAGGGTATTTCAACTTCTTATCTTCTCTACAATGCAGTACATCTCTCCCCACACCATTCCTTTGAACGTGTGTCTTTCTGGTTTCAATCACATTCCTGCTTGACAGCAGATGATTACTGCGCATGCGGCTGTAACTTCACCCACCACTGCTTGCTTGAGTGAGTGACAAAAAAAATAAAATAATAATTTTATACTCATTTTTTATTTTTATTTTCTCCACAAACCTGCAAAAACCATCTTGATATTACGATATTCAATCTGTGCTGTAACTTTTGACTGCGACCCTGTGCGTTTGACTGCACATGGTTGATTTGTGTGCTTTTTATGTACAGTACTGTATTTGGGAGTGCAGGGATCATATTATTATGATGAACTGCCTTTTCAAATTACAGTATGTCATTATCTTTGAACTTCATGCAGCTGTACCCTGTACCCCCTCCCCCACGCACACACACAAGGCTCGCTCAAGGATTTGAAACTCTTATCGACAGACACTTCTACAGTCATTCATTTTCTGAAGCCTGTCATTGTGTTTTTAATCTGTCCCTAGCCGAGCATCACCTCACTGTGCCTGCGTGTAATCCTCTTTGAGATGGGAGCTAGTTGATTACTGCGCATGCGCCTGTAAATTCACCACTGCATGCTTGAGTGAGTGACACACACAAAAAAAAAACGAAAAAAAAAAAAATATAAAAATAATCATGAATAATACATAATGCAGTCTTTATTATGTTCTTCTGTCAGATGGAAATTGAGGGCCGGTGGATAAACATGAATAATGCACATTGATAATAATATTAATTAATAATATAGTAATATAATTTTTTCCATCTTTATCTTCTTCCTCATTCTGTGTACAGTACAGTAGTTCATTGTGGGAGGAGAGGTTTTGTGTACATCATTACTGCTGTTTATATACTGTACACTTAACTGTACAAACAGTTCACAAACTGTACACGACACCCACCCCCCTCTCTCCCAGTCCATCCTTTTTTCCTGAATAGACAAGAAAACAAAAAATTAGTGCAGTTATGTGCATACTGTATTAAGGCATTGTGTGCTGTGTAGTACTGTTAAACTAGTCTGTACTGGAACTACTGTACACTGTGACTACTGTTAATTACTTTGTAATCAGATGGCTGGTGCTGCTCTCTCTGGAAAGAAATACATTGAGCGGTTACTGTACTGTAGGTGCATACCATATTATGGCATTGTGTACTGTATACTATAGCTACAGTACTCCATATTGGACTACAGTATGCAGTTACCGTAGTACTGTCAAACTAGTCTATACTGGAACTACTGTATACTCTGACAATGAGAAAAGAAAAAATCTGTTCCATACTACTTGTATCATACTGTACTTACAATACTACAGCACAGTACTTCAATATACCATACTACCTTCTTGATGCTTGCACATTACACGCGATCACAATGGGCAACACAGTCGCAATATGGTCAATATATTTATTGCATCGTTCCACAGTGTCACTGCTGTATGCCCGCAGACCAAGCTAGACCCCAGTACCGAGGTGGGAACGGTATGATACCACACACCCACAGCAGTGGGAGCAAGCCCGGAGTGTGGTATAGCATTGCTGGGCCTGTTGGAAGATTTGTTAGTGTATACTTGCAATGCTTGGGGAATGTCCATGAGAATAGTCGTGTCCGTTTGCCAATGTCCAGGGATCCAGAGGGTAGAGTCGTCAGAGGGCAAGCCAGGTCCTAGGGAGCCAGAGGTCAGCGGAGTCGTATGTGTAGCAGGGTTCAAAGGGATACCAGAGAGCAGAGTAGTCCAGGGTAAGCAGGGGTCAAAGCCAGGGAAATCCAAAGAAACACAGGAGCAGGTAATCACAGGAGCACAGAGGGAGCACAGCATAGGTCAGGTACACACAGGGAAACAGGAACTCTGCAGAGCGAGGAAGAGGTGGACAGACAGGGATTATAAAGGAAGGTGCACCAATGACAGAGAGGGGAGGAGAAGAGAGAGAAGTGGGAGAAGCTAGAGATAGGTCAGGGGAAGAAGAGGAGGAGACAGAAGGGACAGTCAGGGGAATGGCCTGTACACCTGATAAGAAGAGTCTGTGCGCGTGCCCCCTGTAAGCTGGGGATGCGCGTGCACAGGTTGCAACACAGGTGCAGACCGCACAGAGAAGGGGAAGACTGCAAGAGGGGGACGGAGCCAAGAGGAGGGGAACGCGCGCGAGGCCTGTGCCCGTGCGATGGCCAGCAAAGGCAGAGAGGAGCATGCACGCGCGTCCTCCATGGGCTGAGGGGGTGCACGCACCGGGCGCATCACCAGGCACGCGGAACACCGCGCCGCGGGCACCATGCGAGGAGGAGGCAACGGGACGGATGGCACCACAGGGGAAGGTAAAGGAGCTACCGCGGGGGAGAGGGGGTGGGGAGGATCAAAGCAGGGGCTAAGGGAGCGCATGGGTATGCGGGACTTGCGGGGAACGCGGTGCGGCAAGGGGAGAGAGGTAGAAGGTGAAGGAGAGGAGTGGGAAGGAGTAGAAAGGGTAACAGGAGATAGGAGAGAGGGACAAAGAGAGGAAGGAATCTCCTGAGTCATCACAGAATCCCCCCCTTGAGGATCAATCTCCGAGTGATCCAACCACGGCTTAAGGGGGAATTTCTGGTGGAACTGGGAAAGCAACCTTGGGGCGTGGACATTGTGTTCCGGTACCCAGGAACGTTCCTCAGGACCGTAGCCCTTCCAGTGTACTAAAAACTGAACTCCTTTTTTGGAGACACGAGAGTCGATGAGCGACTGTATTTTGTACTCCTGTTGACCCAGGGTGGACACTGGACTAGGTCTCCGAGGGGGATCCGGGAAATGAGGGCTGGACACAAATTACTTAAGGAGGGAAACATGAAAGACAGATGGAATTTTCATTGAGGGGGGAAGCTCAAGGCGATAGGCTACAGGGTTAACCTTCTCTAGGATCTTGAATGGTCCCAAGAATCTAGGGGACAGTTTGGGTGAAGGAGTCTTGAGCCTAATATTCTTGGATGACAGCCAGAACAGATTACCAGGTTTGAATAAAGGACCTTTTTGATGGTGGCGATCAGCTTTGGTCTTTTGCTTGGCCACCGCAGACCGTAAGGATTTGAGAATCTTTTTCCAGGATTCTTGAAAGTTGGTTATATGAGAGTCGGCTGCAGGAACTCCAGAAGGAGAAGGTGAGAGAGGGAGACTACTGGGGTGAAAGCCACAGTTGATGAAGAAAGGAGACTCCTGAGTAGACTCGTTCTTTAAGGAATTAATGGCAAATTCGGCCCATGGTAGAAGATCCACCCAGTTATCTTGTGAGTTGGAAATGAAGCATCTTTGATACTGTTCGAGAGTTTGGTTCATCCTTTCAGTTTGACCGTTAGTTTGTGGATGATATCTAGAGGAGAACAAGAGGGAGATACCCAATCTTTGAGAGAAAGCTCGCCAGAATTTCGAGATGAACTGGGACCCCCGATCTGAGACGATAGAAATGGGAACGCCATGCAGCCTAAAGATTTCTTTGGAGAAGAAATCTGCCAAGGTGGCCGAGTTGGGAAGACCCTTGAGGGGAATAAAGTGAGCCTGCTTTGAAAATCTATCAACTATGACCAAAACAGTGTTCATCCCTTTGGACACTGGCATTTCAACGATAAAGTCCATCGAAATACGTTTCCTGGGTTGTTCAGGGATGGGAAGGGGTAGCAGAAGTCCAGAAGGCTTATGATGGAGGGTTTTACTCTGGGCACAAACAGGACAGGCGGAAGTAAATTGAGAATATCTTGATTCATCTTAGGCCACCAAGTTGTCCGTTTGATGAGATCAGCTGTCCTCTTGAAGCCTGGATGACCAACTGCTCTGGAGGAATGACCCCACAGTAAGACTTTATGGCGGAAACGTGGAGCCACGTAGAGACGTCCTTCTGGTACCCTGAACCTGCTGGGAATATGTGCTTGTGCCTTGTGGATCTCGTCCAATACATCAAAGTTGTTAGCCGAGACTATGCACTTGGCCGGGAGAATAGGTTCTGAGATTTCTTTAGCCTTGGTCTCAGAGGCAAACTGACGAGAAAGGGCGTCCGCTTTAACATTTTTGGTACCAGGGATATAAGAGATGGTGTAGTTGAAACGGGAAAAGAAGAGTGACCAGCGAGCCTGGTGGGAGCCCAAGCGACGAGCACCCTCAATATATAACACATTTTTGTGGTCAGTAAGAATGGCGATTGGTTCCTTGGAACCCTCTAAAAGATGTCTCCATTCCTAAAGAGCCAACTTAGGGCCTCATGCAGTAAGCGTTGATAAGGGAATTATCGCCATTTTATAGGCAAAATTGGGTTTGAGATTCAGTAAGCGCCGATAAGTGCTTGATTTCGCCAGGTTTCGGAGCCGATTATTTTGTTATGGCCATTCGCCTGCCGATAAGCCTGTTTTCGCCACTGATCGCCACTTTTTTAAATCGGCTGGATTCAACAAAAAAAAACAGCTTATCGGGCCTGATCGGCACTACGAAATTGAGATGTTATGGCCAATTTCTCCCGCCAACTAAAGTTGGCAGTTTGGAGGGGAGAACGATCGCTAAGGCTGCCGGAACGGCACTTAGAAAAAAAAAACTTCTGTACATCAATGGAGTCAATGGAGCGGGGACGTATAACAGTATAGTACTGTTTACGTTTCATTGCTCACAATACAAACGTCATTTGCATTACAGTGTGGGGGCATTCCCTGCATTGTGTCACAGCTGACGTGTATTATTTGCATAACATTATACTTTTACATGTTTGCAGCATTTGCGGGTCACATTACTCATCATGTGATGATGTGCCAAGGGAAAATACTATACTCAACTCTTAAAGGAGAACCTCACATCATATCACACATTTTACTGAACTGAGCGACAATTATTTACATGATGTTACACATGACACACATGTCACACATACACCGTATATTCATGTTCCTTTACATTACACAATGCTTGTAATGTGACACGCATCTTTAAACGTTCATGTACATCTGTCTTCTCATGTTTACATCTAGTTTTGGGTCCTCCCTATTTTCATGACGTCACTTATTGGACGCTCAATCACATTGCATGTTTACATTGTAACCGTAGCATTACAAGCACTTCAACCTAACTTATACACACATGTACAGTAATTCAGCATTGGGACACCTTGTAAACTCATTCTATAGCAACTATCCTCATTACACAAATGCATGCATATGCACACGACTATTCATTGTTGTCAACATGTCACAATAACATGGCTAATTACACATGTTACACACAACTTTTCCCACGTCAATCTCAGCCTTTTTGTCTAATTACATGACTGACTGTTGCCTTCAGAAGTTTTACATGCATTGCACATGCAACTATTTATTTGCAAGCAATGTTTGTACAAAGGTTCACGTCACATCATTGCCAAATATCATCATTCCCTGCAGAATACACACAACAAATACTTGTAACAAGAACTGCACACAGCTTGCCACAGAAGTACTTTATTATGTTAATGTAACACCTTGCATTTTACTATGTCACCTGACATCATCACATACCTATTTAAAGGACGCCCATTACCTGCTCATTCACAGCTACTCATTACAAAATGTTGAGATTGTTTAGGAGACGGAGGAACATTCTTTTCTATGACATGCTTGATGATGAAGAGAATCATATAGGGCAAGATAGGGACACACCGAGGGACAGTGACAGGGACAGTCACGCGGATACGACAGGGACAGGCCGAGGGACAGGTAGAGGGACAGGAGATCAGAGGAGAAGACAGAGGAGACAAGTTGTGCCTCGTCCGCGTCTGTACAGGGAGAGAACCCTGTTAGATGGGATGAGTGAGGAGGAGATTGTAAGTCGCTATCGTTTGCGTTCAGCAGCAATCTTAGCTCTTTATCAGGAGATAAGGGGAGATTTAGATTTTTTCACAGCCAGAGGTCGTGCAGTCCCTGGGCTTGTTAAAATGCTGTGCTCATTACATTATCTTGCTTCCGCGTCATACCAGACAACTGTGGGCATAGTGGGTGGGGTCTCGCAATCTACATTCTCGCGGGCCTTGACCCAGTTTCTCTATGCACTCAATAGACGCGCTAGGAATTATATTCATTTTCCTACAGAGGCGACAGAGTGGCTGGAAGTCAGGACTGGCTTTTATAATATAGCAGGGATACCATGTGTGCTGGGTGCAATCGATTGCACACATGTTGCTTTGATTGCACCTAGTCAGAGTGAGCATGTGTACCGCAATCGTAAGCACTACCATTCACTCAATGTACAGGTGGTATGTGATGCGACGATGAGGATAATGCATGTGGTACCCAAATTCCCTGGTTCCAGTCAAGATTCCTCCATCCTGAGGAACTCTTCAGTCTTCCATGCGTTCGAAGAGGGACATTTTGAACATGGTTGGCTGCTGGGTGAGTACACATTTACATGTTCTAACACAAAACACATTTTTATTTAGGAATGTTGGCATTGTACAATTTGATCACTAATGTCAGCTTATGTGTGCTCCATTCATTATAGGTGACTCAGGATACGGAATTAGGCCGTGGCTCTTGACTCCGGTGCTAAACCCTCAAACTGAAGCAGAGGACAGGTACAATGCAGCCCATATATCTACAAGATCTGTTATAGAGAGGACATTTGGCCTACTCAAGACCAGATTTAGGTGTCTGGACAGAACTGGTGGGGCTCTTCTATACAAGCCTCAAAAAGTGTCTGATATTATCCTTGCCTGTTGCATTTTGCACAATGTTGCACTGAGGCACAATGTACAGTCAGACCTAGCTGAGCCTGTGGTAGACGAGCATCCCATCCATGTAGCTGCTGAAAATGAACAAACAGCCAGTGGTGGCCAGACACGCCAGAATCTCATCAATTCATTTTTTTCTTGTAAGTAAAAACATATATGTTCCAAGTTCTACTTTTATACTTACATTATGTTATCTTAACAATAATGTTTTTTTATATACCCTTCTGGTAGGACACAGATGAATATGGGTTGCACACCTTTCTTCTCTCTGCTGTGTGCACAAAGGGATGTGGCACCGGTATGTTATTGTTGCACAGGTTATATAATCCCTCTTCAATTGTACTTTAGTTGTGTGTATGTGAATAAAACTGGGGTAACAAAGCACTAATATTTTAGCATTGTGTTGTTCCTTATGCTAACACAATACACATATTATGCCCATACTCATTCGCTTCTAGTATGCTTACATACAATGTTATTGGTGCAGTGTAACATGTACATCCATATGATGTGACACCAGCCTGATTTACATTTTGAATGTCATGAAATATACATGGTGTTGCACATTTAACACCAAATACACACTTTGCTGTGTTGTTTACGGTACTGAAGATGGCATGTCAATGTTTGCAATTTATATATTGTTCCTTTGCATTATAGGTATATCTCCAGTATGACTGATCATGGTATGTATATTTGCTGACATCTCTCATAAGATGTGCCTACATCAATCTTCCTATAATTATTTGAAGTCAAAACCCAACATATTGGTTTAAACACAAATGTTACATATATGTACTTTCTGTATCATGTATATGCATTTAGCTACTCTTGAGCTTTCATGTGCATTGTATTAGAAAATGATTACTCCCATTTCATCACATTTTATGTATGTTTCCTTATAAATTCCATTAATGTAATATAGAGGTGTTTGGAGACAAGGGGATAACTGTAGTTATTTCTTTACTTACGGGAGATCATTCATCACGGATGAAATTGACTGATCATAAAACTCCATGCATGAATGCCTGCAATCACAACAATGCGTACTACATCTTATATTTAGCAATGTTGGTGTTTTGTAATGCTAGGAATTAATAGTCAACATTAATTTAAATTTGTGACATGTGTATGTATAAGTCACACGTGTGTGGATGTGTCCTACATGTACCAAGTGTTAAACTGTTAACAGAGAAGACAAATTTGTCGCTAATGTTACTGTCATTTAGCATTTATAATTTACCAATATGACAATGTTGGTAATATTTTTGCAATATAAATCACGTCACTTCATCATTATCATGATGATAATTATCAAGTATTCTCACAATTGTAACGTCAATCACGTGCACATTAGCATAGACACACTTTGTAAGACAACTGTTTGTGTCTGTATCAATTTGTGTAGGATCCATGTATAACACCGACAAATGATAACACCAGCTTTATTATGGTAGCTTATATCATCATATTGACTATACTATGTATTTTTAGAACGTTTAATAAACACAGTAAACTATAGTTAGTTAGGTTAATGAAATATACACAGAAACGTACTTCATTACATGATGTTGATGTCATAATCAGAACATCATGCATTGTAGGGGACCACAACATCTGGCCAATAACATTATTTGCTACAGTCCCAAACCATTTTATCAACATACCCATGTAACAAGAGATTTTTAACAAGAAATGGCTAGTTGGTTGTAAGTGTCCTTTACATTGGGAGAAGGAGTGGCTCAGTGAGTAAAGACACACACTGGCACTGAGATTTTGAAGCAGGGGAGTCTGGTTCAATTCCCGGTGTCGGCTCCTTGTGACCTTGGGCAAGTCACTTTATCTCCCTGTGCCTCAGGCGGCAAAAAATAAATTGTAAGTTCCACGGGCCAGGGACCTCAGCCTGAAAAATGTGTCTGTAAAGCGCTGTGTACAACTAGCAGCGCTATACATGAACATGCTCATATTATTATTATTATTATTATTATTGTTACATAGTTTCGACAGTCATACGTTCCATTACACAATAGAATACACAAATGTGTTAGCAGAGTGGGAATGGTTGTTATATATAAAACACACCATGCCATAAAATGATAGTAGTCATTAAAGAACACTCAATAAAAATTCATGAGGCACTATTTTGCAACATCATTATGTTAATTAAGTGCTTATGCAATATAGGCATAAGGGTATCACATTTTTTATTGTTTGTTAATAAGCGCTGCAAGCAATATAAAATTAGTTCCATATGTAGTATAGTAGTCGGTGGCTCCTCCTCACAATCATCTCATATAAAGGTAGACTCTTCTGAAATCATACATTGATCCGATTGTATCTTCCCCGACATCTCTGAAATACAGCAAACACATGATGGTCAAATATGGCACCTTACTATATATGTATCCATGACAACGCATTACACAGCTCTATATGATTGTGTACATACACACGTCACTCACTTATATGTTAGAAGTACAAGTGTACATCAGTATGTAATGTTTCTTTAAATTTGTAGCAGGCATAACTATGTATATGATGTGAACGTTGCCTGTATACTGAAAAATGTGCGCGCACATCTTAGTGTGCGCACGCACTTCACGCTTGGCTGCACTAACTGTTAGCGCATGCGCAAAACAAAGCGTACGTTGTGCGTTCAATACATCTTGAAAATACCATTAAACATAAAATCTTTATTTCAAATACAATGAATACGAAACTACATTCGTTCTAAACGAGTACATCTGTATTCTTTTGAAACAGACGTGTTTGGACAGAAAGGAAGGCCGATAACACAATGCGCAAATGCAATACGTGTGACGTCATGTTAAACCAGCGTGAAACGCACGCTAACACTCCTCCCACTCAATTAACATTCGGCTAACGCCCAGTTTACGGCTACAAACACTGAGCCGCACACATGACACACTGCAGTTACCGTTACTATAACAAAACATGACAGCCAATAGGCTTTGAGGCGCGCACGTCGCTTGGGGGCGGGACTTACATCAGTAATCCTTTTTAAGGACGCCTTGGGCCATGACAAGGGTCCCACGTCATACGTGGTGGACCCGCTTTTAAATGTTGCATGATAACAAAACAGGTATGTGTTAGAGTTATGTTAAAATGTTGCTAATATGGTTAAAGGGATAGGAAAGTACGTATATTTATTCCGTCAGCAATGTGTACTACTCTTTCAGGTTATACTATATTGTATTCGGCAACAATTTCTTTGTGATCGCTACATGTTATGCAGTCTGCAATGTTACGCTGTATCCACGCATTGAAAGGGAAAATGGTGGTTAAAAAAAAACAAAAAACATTTCAACGCACAGTCAACGCATAACGGTTGTTATATTTACCATTCTTCTAGAATTAACTCTTCGTCTGGCTGCAACTGGTCGCTCCAGAAATGCAAGGCATTTTCATCCACGCTTGACCCACCCGCTGAATCCAGTATGACACACATCTCCTCCATGAAGCGCTCATAGGAATCGCCACTGCTTTCTTCAAACAATTGGTCGGGAGGTAGGTTCATTTCTTCTGGTTCCCATTCCAATGCATTTTCAGCTGAAAGGCTTGGTACATAATCATAGTACTTTTGTTGTTGTACAATGTGGGTTTCAGGAATGGAGGGTGCAGATATTGCAGCAGGTATCGATTCACACGGAACAGTAGTAGCGGATCCATTGCTATTGGCATTAGGAATAAATATGCCTTTCACAACAATATATGTGCCCTCTTTCAGGGTAAAATGCTTTTCCTTTGCAATCTTCCAGAAACCATAGGTGTGTTCTAGCTTATCCTGCACACGTTCAAAAAAGTCATTAGTTGATAAAGTGAATCTTATTGAGGAATTAAAATTCCGCGCATGCCTACGGTCTTGGTAATAAGGATATTTAGCTCGAATCAAATCATAGATTTGGCGTGTGCTTGCTTTGTGTCCGCGACTGTTCAAAATTGCTTCTGAAACCATGTACTTATAACCTAAGAGGGGATTCATATGGTTAACGAATTCATCAGCCATGTCAGAGTAGCACAAAAGATGTGTGCAGTTCTGTCTTCTTTGCTCATCAAAATGATTCTGCTCAATGGCTAACAAATTCCTGTGTTTCGTTTTCAAGGTCAACAAAAGTAACTACTTTTACTCCTTATTTCAAACGCCAATTGGATGTGTCCTTTTAATTGGTTTAACTTTTGTGGTTAGTGATAGGCGAATGTGGGAAAAACATGTATCATTTTTTTATCTCGTTTGTGAAAACATTCCTACACTTATTTCAGTAACATTGAGTTTTCTAGAAAAATAACAAAGAGCACTGTGTGAAAATAGTGCTTAGACAGCCATATCAGTAAATACACACACCTGCAAAATGAAATGTTTTTTCCCCACATACATTTCTGTGTGTATTTGAAAGTCTGGTTAACTACCTGTCTGCATGAGTTTAAATACGTGTGTATCTATATATATATAAATATATCTCTCTCATAAAAATATATATATATATATATAAAGTGTATATTGTACTATATGTATAGTGTGTGTGTGTGTGTGTGTGTGTGTATATATGTATATGTATATATATATATATATATATATATATATATATATATATAATGTATCTTTTTTTTTTTTTTTTTATATTGCAGGAGTACACACAACATATTGATGGCAGTAAGTAGGCCTTGTATGAAACCTATTTAAATGGTGATAAACATGAGTGAATTAAGTAATAAACATTTGTTTGCACCCAATAATGTTAGAGGCTCACACTTAGTATAGTTGTCAAACATTAGGCCTGTATTATTAAAATAGTGTGTTTTCACAAGGAAGCATGAAGTGTATGTTTTTTGTAAATACATCTATACCAGTTTAGATAGTACTATATATACACACACACACACACACACACACACACACACACACAGTGTGTGTCTGTGTGTGTGTGCATATATCAATACATACTACATATATTTTAGTATAAATTCAGAGATGTTCTTGAAACAAGAACACATAAATGATTAAAGGACAACATTACAATGGCCACCAAAGGTAAGTAATATTTAACACAAAATCCTGCTGTACACGTACAAGAAAGATGTTTGCAGTTAAATAGGTGCTTTTATAATTGCATGAAAATAATATGCACATGCAATGATTACATCAATTAACACACCCAAATGCAATGTTTTGCTGCAAAGTCAATGGCAGCTTCTCTAAACTTAGCAACTGGCTCCTGGTGGACCATTACTGAACAGACGATTAATACATCAATATTTATAACACTATTCATTAATTAGGAGTGTTAACATTTCCAAAACTTCACGTGTACAAGAACATACTTGAAAGTTTGGAAACAACACAGTCTTCAGCATACATACAATAGTAATTAGATAATCTGAAGTCAACAAAACAAGGCCAAAGACATATTTTCTGAATTATAACATTTATTTTTTTTGTTCCTTTTGCGAGCGAGTAACAGGCCTGCTTGTTGTCTCTTGAATTTTCCTTTTTCTTTTGCCACCAACTTTAGGCACAACAGAGCCACTTTGAGTGGCCTCTGGCACTTCACGGGCAGGGCTTGTGGCCAGTGACTCACCTACAGGGCTTTTGGGCAGTAACTCACCTACAGGGCTTTTGGGTAGTGACTGTTCACCTACAGGGCTTGTGGCCAGTGACTCACCTACAGGGCTTGTGGCCAGTGACTCACCTACAGGGCTTTTGGGCAGCGATTCACCTACAGGGCTTTTGGGCAGCGATTCACCTACAGGGCTTTTGGGCAGCGATTCACCTACAGGGCTTTTGGGCAGCGATTCACCTACAGGGCTTTTGGGCAGTGACTCACCTACAGGGCTTTTGGGTAGTGACTGTTCACGGACAGGGCTTGTGCCCACTGACACATGTGAGCAAGTTGGTAGACACTGCACAAGTGATGGTTGGTCTGTTTCATGTGTGTCTTGTTTTGTTTTTGTCGCCTCCTTTGTAGGTGTCTGCTGCTGAATTTGTACAGATGGCAGCGGTAGGATGTCATCAGGAACCTGCACAGCAATGTCTGCTACTTGACCGGTAACATTTGGGCCTGGTGAATGAATATCAGATGAATGTGGTGAAAACTGACCTGCATGAACAGATCCTGCCTGTGAGGTGTTGAATTGTGGTACATTAGTCATTCTCCAGTAATTAGCTTGTGTTTGCTGAACAACTAATGCTTCGAATGAGGTGTTGATTTTTTGCAACTGTTTAGGCACTTCAATGAAGACTCTGTGGAGATGTGCCAATTGTGAAACTGTTTCTTCCTGCAGTGCAATCATCCTTTCCAGCACTGTCATCAGGTCAGAATGGCGACGATTTTCTGCTTCCACAATTTTTCCCTCAGAAGCTACAATTGCATCATATGTGGTATTTGCTGGACGTTTTGGCGGTAAAACAGTTTCAATTGGAACCTCTTCATGGTCACTTGCTTGTATTTGTGTGTCTATGGCGGCGGCGGCATCATCATCATCATCATCATCATCATCATCATCATCATCATCATCATCATCATCATCATCATCATCATCATCATCATCATCATCATCATCATCATCATAATCCTCTTCATCATGTTCTACAAATAAATGTACACATTATTAAATGGCATGTTAATCTCTGCTGTGTTACTATGTAATTCTACTGTGTCAAAAGTAACAACTAACATGTTTCCATACGTTTTATAACCTCACATTAAAAACTACCTTGAATTAAGAATAATGTTTGGACTCAGTATGAAATATGAGTGAATGAAAACTTGCTGTAAACTCACAACTCCTACATGATAGTTAACATCACTAACACAATACATGTTGCCTTACACTTCATTTTCACATACACTAAGTAATCGTATTTAAAGAACATGTGCAAAACAATTAATGAACATGACAACATAACATATAGAAGAGCACATATTATATGGCCACCAACTGATACACTCACCTTCTAGGTGTGTTGAGCTGGCTGACCCAGGGGAAGACACTTGTTCCCTATCAGGTGACACATGTCCTTCAGGGGCAACTATATATAACAATAACATAAGTTTTACATTTACATGTGTAAATATTGAACAAACAGTTATTGTATGTTCTGTATTTATGAGTACGTAACAGCATCAGTTCCTTAACCCAAAATTTGTGTGTGAAAGTGAACATAAATAGTTGTAATAACAATGTACATGCCTGTGTACTTAGAACTTTTGAGTTCCCTAACATAAAACATACTATGTTTCTGCAGTAATGCGTGAGGATAAATAGATAAAATTTGTACATAAAAATCATATGTTGTGTAGTGATATCAGTATCATAATGTACATAACTATCATGAGATGACCATTCACAATGGTTATCATGAAGGTGGTCATATTGCAAAAAGTTTTGTTTTTGGTACAGGATTTGTGTGGTACTTTAATATAAGATGTGGCACACCTGAATGTGGCTGTGACTCAACAAGACAACACATGCAGTGTGTGATAATGTGTCGTTGATAGTAGTAGTTCAACTATAGATATGAGTGAACTAATGTGTGAGGTACGCTTTGATAAGTAATGAGTTGTTGGGGCATTTAGTAGCTAAAGTGAAGCTTTCAAATGAGTGTGATTAACTTCAGTTGTGCTAGTCAGGTTGTAATAACGGTATTCCCTTCCCCAAAAAGCCTAATCAGCCACACCTTTCAATTACTTGAAACAGGTGAAAATGGTGTGAACTAAGTTGACCCTAAAATGAGGCTGTAATTAGTGTGTGTGCTGAACCCCACCCCCTCTGTTGAAGTGTATGCTGTGATGAGATATTAATTGCAGCTGCTTTAACACAATGGTAGATGAGCTAAATAGTCGTGTGCAGTTTTTAAGTTATGAAAACAATGACATAAAATATGATACGTGTGCCTCATTATGCTGTCTGTATATGAGTTAAAGCAAAAATGGACCTTTTCATAAACAACTATAGATGTGTTAGTGCAAGTGATGTTTGTAGGCCGTTGCATGCAATATATTTGATGCATGCTTAAAATAGGCAGTAATGTCATGTTTGTCGGAGTAAAATAAATAAAATACACAATAATATTATACATATTTATGTTCTGCACCTGTAGCTAGTAATAATTTCTCATTAACATGTGTTACACATGTGTACTACCCTGTTGTTCCCCATGTTCGCCCACCATCAATTGCTTCCACTGCAGCAATGCATTTTGGGAATTCACATGTAAATGAGCACACAATGGCACGTGCTATATTAGTTACTGCTTTTAGTAGGACTACAGCATATATGTCTATTTTGATATATATATATATACAGAATCAGACATATACATATATAGATGCAGGTATGCTTATATTGTGAAGACAGTATAAAAAGCAGTGTAAATATGCAAAATAACTGTAAGCAACGACACGCCTAGTACATTAATATTTCTCACCTGGTGGAAATTGTGAGGGATAAATTCCTATATCACGGTCACCAGGTAAGCCTTCCACGACGACGGGAAGTAATTTTGCCCGAAGCAGCTCCTCCAATGGACTTAATATGAGACGTTGTGGTGTCGGCCCACCTCCAGTGCCAGTAGCATGCACGCGTTGGTGTTGTATTTTCTTTTTCAATTTGGACCTAATATCATCAAATCTCTTGTGACAATTCCGCTTGTCCCTCACATGATTCCCACACGCATTGACACCAATGACTATTGTGTCCCACATTTCTTTTCTGCTTGCTGAACTTGTCCGCCCTTGAAAAACATATAAAATATATGAGGTAAATTAATAATAATAGAAGCACCAGTTTCCTACACTGCTAGCTGTTCCAAGAGATAGCAAACATGCTGTTTTAGGTGTAATATGTGAAGCACATGAGCATTCACTACTAAACCTATACATGTAAGCAAGGTTGCATTCATATTGTATGCAGTTATGGCAAATTGACCGCCTGTGATTAGTTGTCCTTGTAAGGCATGATAAAAAGCTGTGTTTCCAGACTAATTAACATAGAAAGATATTCTGAACCCATATTTGCATATGAACAAAACTCAGATGACATAGGATTACATGTATTTGAATAATAAATGTAAAGGTACACTTACCTAGTAAATGTCCATATATACTGTCATAGTGCTCCAGAATGCCAGTGACAAGAGCTGTATTTTCCTGGTCATTGAAGCGAGGATTACGTGGCTTCTCCACACGTTTCTTCCGAGCAGGTTTAGGGTCAGAGCTTGGCTGGTGCTGACTGGACTCTCCTTCTTCCAATGGAAGAGCCTCCAAAAGCTGCCCACCAGCAAGCACGCCACCACCAGACACCCCATCAGCAACTGCGCCACCAGCAGCACTCACAGCACCAGCACTCCCACTCCTAGCACCAGCACTCCCACTCCTAGCACCAGCACTCCCACTCCTAGCACCAGCACTCCCACTCCTAGCACCAGCACTCCCACTCCCAGCAACAGCACTCCCACTCCCAGCAACAACACTCCCACTCACAGCAACAGCACTCCCACTCACAGCAACAGCACTCCCACTCCCAGCAATAGCACTCCCACTCCCAGCAACAACACTCCCACTCGCAGCACCAGCACTCCCACTCCCAGCAACACCACTCGGTGCACCAGCAACATCACTCCCCTGAACAGTACGTTCACTCCGACGCGTACTCGCACGAGTAGCACTCCCACTCCCACCAGCATCACTCTTCCCACGCTTTGCGGGCATACTTCCAGCACTCACAAAAAACAGACAACTAATGTACAGCCAATCACACGAAACACTTCCACATATAAAACAAGACAAAGATGTAAACAAAACAACAATGGACAAAGCTCACCCAATACACAACAAGTCTCTCCGTCAATATGCAAATGTTCAATCAGCCAGCTCTGTGCGTCTCTCTCTCTCTCTCTCTCACTCCCAACAACACAGAGAATGATTAGCAGTACACGTTGCCTTTAAATATGGCGCGCAATCCAATACATGCTTGTTTCGCCTGATTCAGCAAGATTTGTGATTGGGCAACCTATCAGCACCCCGCCACGCACGCCGATACACCTGTGTGTGATCGGCTAATCATCGTGAGAGTGGGCGGATTTGTTTTCGGGTTGATTTTGAATGTATTCGGCACTTACTGCATACGGAGAGGAAAAATCGCCATTAACATGACTAATCGGTAAACTTGCCGATTTCACTTAATCGACGCTTACTGCATGAGGCCCTTAATGGCCAAAAGTTCACGATTGCCGACATCATAATTCTTTTCTGCTGCTTAAAATTTCCATGAAAAAAAACCACTAGGATGGAGTTTCTCTTGGGGAGAAGTCCTCTGGGACAGAACTGCGCCAGCTCCTACGTCTGAGGCGTCAACCTCTAAAGTAAAGGGGAGGGAGGTATCCGGATGACGCAGGATGGGGGCAGACACGAACGCATTCTTGAGAGTCTCAAAGGCTGTGATGGCCACTGGTGACCAGGATGAGACGTCGGCGCCCTTTTTGGTCAAGGCGGTGATGGGAAGGAACAAAAAAACAAACAAAGCGCACAACACTCATCGTGAAAAATGTAATAAACTATGTTTATATATAAGGTGTTTCAAGGTTATGCGTACATCAAGGTTGATTAATCAAGCATAGAGCCACAGAGTGGCAGTTACCAGCGTCTGCAACCAGGAACCACCAGAGCTTCACTCTCCTTTCCACCTACAGGTAGGTGAAATGCCAGATAATTGATGACTCTGCCACAGTCTCAATGTCCTGTAAATAGTGTCAATGCGCTTAGTGGATCCTGGGGAGTGGTTGTCCTTTGCTCGCAAGTAGTACACAGGTTCCTCTGCAGACCTCACTGTGTTTCCCGATCAGTCAGGCAGAGTGACGGCGTGGTCCCGCGGGCCCTTCTGTGACGTCAGAGCGACTGCTCTGCTTTGAGTAACAGCGTCTGCCAGTAATGATTCAGTAATGAATGGCCTGTACAGCTTGGGAGGCGCGCGCCCCCTGTAAGCTGGGGATGCGCGCGCACAGGTTGCAACACAAGCGCAGACCGCACGGAGCAGGGGAAGACCGCAGGAGGGGGACGGAGCCAAGAGGAGGGGAACACGCGCAAGGCCTGTGCCCGCGCGATGGCCAGCAAAGGCAGAGAGGGGCATGCACGCGCATCCTCCGTGGGCTGAGGGGGTGCACGCACCGGACGCGTCACCAGGCGCGCGGAATGCCACACCGTGGGCACCATGCGAGGAGGAGGCAACGGGACGGAGGGCACCACAGGGGAAGGTAAAGGAGCTACCGCGGGGGAGAGGGAGCGGGGAGGATCAAAGCAGGGGCTAAGGGAGCGCGTGGGTATGCGGGACCTGCGGGGAATGCGGTGCGGCAAGGGGAGAGAGGTAGAAGGTGAAGGAGAGGAGTGGGAAGGAGTAGAAAGGGTAACAGGAGATGGGAGAGAGGGACAAAGAGAGGAAGGAATCTCCTGAGTCGTCACACACGGTGAGTACATCGTTCCAAAAACTCATTTATGCCTTTTGCCAACTCATCCTTTTTGGAGGGTTTCACGACTTTCCGAATATGGTCTTTCAGCTGATGCCTGACAATTTCGATCGGATTGAAGTCTGGCGATCTGTCATTGGAAAAAAAAGGACAATTAGTTTAAGAGATACAGTACACAGTAAAAACAGTGGGAAAAAAATGAGACATGGTTACCGCACTTACTCCGCTGGCGTCTTCACCCAGTTGATACCGCGCTCAAGGATATGCGCTGTTGACGCGGTGTGCTTCGGATCGTTGTCCTGGTAGAAACGGTGACCATCCGGGAACTCACGTGTGATGTATTCCACAATCTGAGGCACAATTTTGACTTGGAAGAAAGCTTTATTCATGATTCCTATAACAAGAAAAGAAAAGTGCTCAAAAAACTGCACACTAGTACAGTACAGTGCATAAGGCAAAATTATATTTTATATATTGTACCTTCAAAGATGACAATGCATCTTGGTCCACGCCTAGAGATGGCACCCCACACATGCATCTTCACTGGGTGTTTTGGACGCGGCTTCATAGATATGCGATCTTTTTTGTGGAATGCAAAGGTGGCAAATCTCTCCAGCGATACAGTAGACTCGTCAGTGAAGATGCAATCCTAGAAAGTTTCTCCACTGTCGATCCATGCCTGGGCCTGGACCACTCTCTTGATTTTGTTAACGTCCCTTATCATGGGTACGCTCTGTAATGACAAGGAAGAAATATTTTTAGAGGTACAGTACAGTTTCTTTAACAACACTTTTACCTCCTCTACTGTCCAGTACTAACCTCACACGTCCATATTTCCATCCAATTCTGCGTCTCATCATCTTTATGCTGGTCTCGGATACTGTCAGATTGTGATTTTCCTGCAGAGTGTATTTGACCATTAATGCACTCTTCTCATCATTCTCCTCGCTTATTTTGTCGACCAGAAGAGTTGTCTCCCTACAAAGTACAGAAAAACAATCCGGTAAGTTACAGTGCAGTAGGCCACAAGCACAGCACATCCTTTGGTGTAAAAATAGTATACAATGAGTGATTGTTCTATTAATATGGAGAAATATAAAAAATATACATATACTGTTGTTATATAAATATACCGAAATAACTAAAATATTAGATACAGTTGATCTACAGTACACAATATATTGTTCTATTAATATGCAGCAATATAAAAAAATATATATACTGTTATATAAATATACCAAAATAATAAAAATATTAGAAACAGTAGAGCTACAGTACAAAATATATTGTTCTATTAATATGCAGCAATATAAAAATTATATATACTGTTATATAAATATACCGAAATAACTACTGTATAAAATTAGATACAGTAGATCTACACAATATATTGTTCTATTAATATGCAGCAATATAAACAATGATAGATATACTGTATTATATAGTTATATAAATATACTTACGTGGTAGTTACCGTTGGTGTCCTCGTGCGTTGTCTGGTTTTCCCGTGTGCATGATAGCACACGGTGGTTGATGGCACAACGAGGCCAGAAGCAGCTAACCAGCGTTGGATATCTGCCATTCGGTGTCCGCTCGTGGTGTACATCTCCTTAATTCTCATGCTGAGATCCTTTGAAATCTTTTTAACAGGCATTTCTGCAAGTAGAAAGACATACAAACACAAGAATGTATATTCAATGTTTAGTCGATGTGTATTCAATGTGCAGTGAATCCACAAAATGGATAGTGTATTTATACATTAATGATTCACATTAGAGTACGCCCACTTTCAACATCTGTACCTCGTCACCATGCATAAACGGTTACACACTTTGCATAGCCCACCACTCGATGATCTTTATCTGAACTTGCCCTTGTCCAGATACTGCATTGTGCCATCTGCTTCCATGGATCAACCCCGATTCTACGGACGCAGGAAGCCACTCGCCTCTGCCGTGCCTATTACACAGAAAATGCGAAAGGCGGCAGCCGTTTCCACGCCAAGGCCAAAGCGACAGACTAAGGCAAATGTAGAAAACCTTTTGCTGACCCCAAAGGCTAAGGGTTTTAATAGACGTAAGCCTTATTATGTCAAGAAGCAATACAGTGATGTGTACTCAACGCAAAACAGATGGCAGCCAACCCATCACTCCCTCCCTCCTTTCACCCCCTCCCTCCCTTTCACCCCCCCACCTCCCTTTCAGCCCTCCCTCCCTCACTTTCACCCCCCCTCCCTCCCTCACTTTCACCTCCCTCCCTCACTTTCACCCCCCCTCCCTCCCTTTCACCCCCTCCCTCCCTTTCACCCCCCTCCCTCCCTCCCTTTCACCCCCCCTCCCTTTCACCCCCCCTTCACTTTCACCCCCTTCCCTCCCTCACTTTCACCCCCCTCCTCCCTCCCTCACTTTCACCCCCCACTCCCTCCCTCACTTTCACCCCCCACTCCCTCACTTTAACCCCCCCCTCCCTCCCTCACTTTCACCCCCCCTCCCACCCCCCACCCTCCCTCACTTTCACCCCCCCCTCCCTCCCTCACTTTCACCCCCCCTCCCTCACTTTCACCCCACCATCCCTCCTTCACTTTCACCCCCCTCCCTTTCACCCCCCCTCCCTTTCACCCCCCTCCCTTTCACCCCCACTCCCTCCCTTTCAACCCCCCTTCCCTCCCTTTCACCCCCCTCCCTCCCTTTCACTCCCCTCCCTCCCTTTCACCCCCTCCCTCCCTTTCACCCACCTTCCCTTTCACCCCCCCCTCCCTCCCTTTCACCACCCCTCCCTCTCTTTCACCCCCCTCCCTCCTTTCACCCCCCTCCCTCCCACCCCTCCCTCCCTTTCACCCCCCATCCCTTTCACCCCCTCCCTCCCTTTCACCCCCCCTCCTGCCCTTTCACTCCCCCTCCCTCCCTTTCACCCCCTCCCTCCCATTCACCCCCCTCCCTCCCTTTCACTCCCCCTCCCTCCCTTTCACCCCCCCTCCCTCCCTTTCACCCCCTCCCTTTCACCCCCCTCCCTCCCTTTCACCCCCCACTCCCTCCCTTTCACCCCCCCTCCCTCACTTTCACCCCCCCTCCCTCACTTTCACCCCCCCTCCCTCCCTCACTTTCACCCCCCCCATCCTCACTTTCACCCCCCTCCCTCGCTCCCTCACTTTCACCCCCCACTCCCTCCCTTACTTTCACCCCCCCTCACTTTCAACCCCCCTCACTTTCTCCCCCCCTCCTTTCCTTTCACCCCCCTCCCTCCCTCACTTTCACCCCCTCTCCCTCCCTCACTTTCACCCCCCCTCCCTCACTTTCACCCCCCGCCCTCCCTCACTTTCACCCCACCCTCCCTCCCTCACTTTCACCACCCTTCCTCCCTCACTTTCACCCCTCCCTCCCTCACTTTCACCCCCCTCCCTCCCTCACTTTCACCCCCCCTCCCTCCCTCACTTTCAACCCCCCCTACCTCCCTCACTTTCACCACCCCTCCCTCCCTCACTTTCACCCCCCCTTCCCTCCCTCACTTTCACCCCCCTCCCTCACTTTCACCCCCCCCTCCCTCCATCACTTTCACCCCCCCTCCCTCCCTCACTTTCACCCCCCCTCCCTCCCTCACTTTCACCCCACCCTCCCTCCCTCACTTTCACCCCACCCTCCCTCCCTCACTTTCACCCCACCCTCCCTCCCTCACTTTCACCCCACCCTCCCTCCCTCACTGTCACCCCACCCTCCCTCCCTCACTGTCACCCCCCTTCCTCCCTCACTTTCACCCCTCCCTCCCTCACTTTCATACCCCCCCTCCCTCCCTCACTGTCATCCCCCTCCCTCCCTCACTTTCACCCTCCCTCCCTCCCTCACTTTCACCCTCCCTCCCTCCCTCACTTTTACCCTCCCTCCTTCACTTTCTCCCCCCCTCCTTTCCTTTCACCCCCCTCCCTCCCTCACTTTCACCCCCCCTCCCTCCCTCACTTTCACCCCCCCTCCCTCACTTTCACCCCCCGCCCTCCCTCACTTTCACCCCTCCCTCCCTCCCTCACTTTCACCCCCCTCCCTCCCTCACTTTCACCCCCCCCTCCCTCCCTCACTTTCAACCCCCCCCTCCCTCCCTCCCTCACTTTCACCCCCCCCCTCCCTCCCTCACTTTCACCCCCCCTTCCCTCCCTCACTTTCACCCCCCTCCCTCCCTCACTTTCACCCCCCCTCCCTCCCTCACTTTCACCCCCCTCCCTCCCTCACTTTCACCCCACCCCTCCCTCCCTCACTTTCACCCCACCCCTCTCTCCCTGACTTTCACCCCCCCTCCCTCACTTTCACCCCCCTCTCCCTCACTTTCACTCCCCCTCTCCCTCACTTTCACCCCCCTCCCTCCCTCACTTTCACCCCACCCTCCCTCCCTCACTTTCACCCCACCCTCCCTCCCTCACTTTCACCCCACCCTCCCTCCCTCACTTTCACCCCACCCTCCCTCCCTCACTTTCACCCCACCCTCCCTCACTGTCACCCCCCTTCCTCCCTCACTTTCACCCCTCCCTCACTTTCATACCCCCCCTCCCTCCCTCACTGTCACCCCCCCTCCCTCCCTCCCTCACTTTCACCCCCCCTCTCCCTCACTTTCACCCCCCCCCTCTCCCTCACTTTCACCCCCCCTCTCCCTCACTTTCACCCCCCCTGCCCTCCATGCCCCATCCCCTCTCTGCCCTCCACGCCCCACCCCCTTCCTGCCCACTCCCTCCTCCGTGCCCACCCCCCCTCCTCCCTGCCCCTCCCCCTCCTCCCTGCACCCCCCTTTCCCTGCCGCCCCCCTCCATGCCCTTCACGCACCCCGCCCTTCACGCACCCCACCCCTGCAATCCCGGGCACCGCCGGGTATATCAGCTAGTAGGTAATAAAACACATGAGGACAACACCATTTTGTTGTGGGAAACATCTAAGGTGATACTCCGAGGGCATGTAATGGCATATATGGCCAAACACAAAAAAGACTCAGAGAAGGAATTTAAAGCAGCAAGTGCTTACAAATAACGGCTCTATAGAGAACAAACATAAATATATAGCGAACAAACATAGATGCAAGTTCGTTAAGTAAAGAGGAGAAGAACTATAACCTTAGGAAATGTAAATAACACAAATATGATAACAAAGCAGGGAAGCTGTTAAGTAATCTCATTCCAGCACCAAATGCATCTAAACCAATTCTATGGGGCATATTCACTAAACTTTGATAAGTGCCTTAACTCTTGGTAGAAAGAGCACTTTGAGCGATTTTGCATGTGTAACTATTCACAAAGCTCCGATAACATGGCAAAATCGCTTGAAAACTGCTTTTTTTTTTTTTTTAACTTAAATTTTTATTGCATTGTAACAGCAAAAAATACATTATCGAATACTTTTTTTTTTCTTGTGTGAAAACAATATTTTAACAATTGAGAAAATAGTAGTGAGATCCTTCTAAAGAGGACAAACAGACACTTATAACCAAACTTAAAGGGGGAGACAAGACCCACTCACAAAAAAAAAGAGGGAGGGAGTGGGAAGGTCTGGGTAGGGTGGGGAAGGTTGGGGGTGCGGTATGAAGAGTGAGGTGGTAGTGGATGCATCTGAGGCCTGACCCCGAACACATGTGGACTGGGTCGCTTCTCTAATTGCTAATATTATAATGCTGCTATATAGGGTCTTAGGGATATAGAATACGACCCGTAAGCCCCTCCCAAGGAGAACGCATCTACAACTATCATAGCCAGATTGAGGTCCTCTCTATCCCCGGGATATCTGTCTGTTCCAGCCAGGGCGTCCAGACATTTAGGAAATTGTCACCAGTGTCATTAACTAAACTCGTTAACTTTTCCATCTGGCAAATGAACCAAATTCGATTTCGCATCTTTGGGATGGTTGGAATATCAGATTGTTTCCATAATGCTGCGATCTCGCACCGCGTTGCAATTGCAAAATGGGCAATTAGTTTGTTGTGTGCTTTGGTGAGGCCCGTCAATGGCCTGTTCAGGAGGAACAGCCACGGGTCTGGGGGTATTGTGAGATCGAACAGTCTCTGAATCCAATGTCTAATCGGCCTCCCAGAGTGGAGAGATCCGAGGGCAGGACCACAGCATATGTAACAGGTCGGCTGATCCTCCGCACTGGCGGGGGCACAGGGGGGAGGATCCCGGCACAAACCTTGATAATTTCAGTGGGGTGAGGTACCATCGCATTAGGACTTTATATGCGTTCTCCTTAAGAGTGGTGCATATGGAGCTCTTTGAAGTGGCCATGTATATAGCGCTCCATTCTTCATCCTCTAAGTTTTCTCCTAAATCTGTTTCCCATTGATATCGGAATGAGGGTATCTGCTGTGCATGTTCACCAGAACTGATCACTTCTCCGTAGAGCTGAGATGTAAGTCCCTTTGTGTCGGTCTCAGCCAGACAGAGCTTTTCGAAAGATGTTAATAGGGGTATGGGGCAAATTTATTATAAAATGCCCTGATCTGGAGGTATCTAAAGAATTCTGAGTGGGGCATCTCTTTTTCTTCTCTGATATGGTCAAATGTTTTGATTTTTCTATCATGTCCCTCCAGATCTCTAATCCGATTGTAACCCTTCTGCCTCCAGATTGAGATATTACCGAACGATAGATCCGGAGCGAATTCAGGATTATTCCATATGGGTGTCACCATGGAGTGTTTTGTCGTGAGGGAATGCCTGATTTTTGTAGCCTCCCAGATTGACAATGAGTTGGTCATTGAGGATAGCGGCATTGTGGCGAATTTTCGCGCCGTTTTAGGTAACCAAATTAAGCTGCTTAGATCCAAAGGTGCGCATGCAGCATTTTCTATTTCCACCCATCTCTTCAACTTCGGGTTAGATTGCCATTGTACAATTTGGCTTAATTGTGCCGCTTTGTAATATGATAGCAGGCAGGGTACTGCTAGGCCGCCAGCCAGCACAGGTCTTTTCATATTTAGTTTACTTACCCTCGGTTTTTTACCTCCCCAGATAAATTTGGAAATTTCAGATTCAAGTGAGTGCATGTCCCTCAATCTGAGTGGCACTGGAAGAGTTTGGAAGAGGTATAATATACGGGGGAGTAGGTTCATTTTGACACTATGGATACGTCCAATTCAGGATATCCTTTTGGATGTCCACTTCTGTAAATCAGATTTTAGGGTCCGAATCAGGTTGGGGTAATTTGCATTGTACACGTCTTTTACAGTTTTGGTGATGTGGACACCCAGGTATTTTATGTGGTTTTGTTGCCAGTTAAATTTGAAATTCAATTTTAATAATTTATCTGTGTGTCTAGGGAGGTTGATGTTGAGGGCTTCCGACTTTGATTGATTAATTTTAAAGCCGGAGATCTTAGAGAATCGATCTAGTAGGTCGAATAGGTTTGGTAGGGAAGTGAGGGGTTTTGTGATAATCAGAAGGATGTCATCTGCGTACAGGGCCACTTTATGGGTCTGGGAGTATGCGTTTAACCCTGAGATGTCTGGGTTTCCTCTGATTTGTGCCGCCAGTGGTTCAATACATAGGGCAAATAAAAGAGGAGATAATGGGCAGCCCTGTCTCGTGCCACTCTTTATTTGAAATGGCAGAGAGGGGTATCCTTGGTGTACGACCCTGGCGGTGGGGTTAGAGTATAGCGACAGAATCGCTTCGCTCACCCAATCTCCAAAGCCAAATGTCGCAAGCGTCGCTTTCAAATATGGCCAGTCTATCCTATCGAAAGCTTTTTCCGCGTCCAGACTTAACAACATACTTTGAGTTGTCTTACTATTTGCCAAATCCAACAGATCAATAAATCGTCGTGTATAATCCGCTGCTTGCCGGCCCTTGATAAATCCGACTTGATCTGGGTGTATAAGTCTGGGTAGGATGAGACTAAGTCTATTGGCCAACAATTTAGCGTATAATTTAACATCGGTATTAATTAATGATATAGGCCGATAGCTTTTGCAGTCTAGTGGGTCTTTCCCAGTTTTATGTATTAGTGATATCGACGCCTTTAACATCTCCTTGGGGATGGGGGCTCCCGCTAAAATTGCGTTAAACATGTGGAGCAACCTTGGGACGAGTGGCTTTATAAATTTCTTATAATAAAGCCCTGAAAATCCATCCGGCCCTGGGGCCTTTGATGGTTTCAACTCTTTAATGGCCTGTGACAGTTCTTCTATAGTGAAGTCAGCGTTCAGGGCTTCTCTGTCTGTGTCCGTCAATCTCCCTAGATTTGAGCTGGTTAAGAAATCTCCTAGGGCACCGCTCGTTTTGGTGTTATGTGCCACTTTTTCACCATTATACAGTGTTTCATAAAATGAGCCGAATTCGTCTACTATTTTCTGAGGATTAGACGTGGGGGTACCAGATTTTAAGCGTATAGCTTGGATGTTATACTTAGCTTGCCTATCCTTTAGCATGCGGGCCAGCATTGTATCCGGCCTGTTCGCTTTCTCATAAAATCTCCTCTTTGACCAACTCAGTGAATTGTCCACCCTGGAGGCTAGGAGCATGTTAAGTTCAATTTTGGCGTCTTTTACCTCCTGCAAAGTTTTAGGGTCTAAAGTTTTTTTATGTTTAGAGGAGAGAGTCTGTAATTTGGTTTGAAGAGTGATAATTTTGGACTCCCTTTCTCGTTTTCGTCTTGCTGTGATATTTATTAACGTGCCTCATAATGTTGCTTTATGAGCTTCCCATAGAACTAACGGTGAGTCGACAGAGCCTGTATTTATATTAAAGAATTGGTCTATTTCGTTACCAATAATATCACAGATCTCGGGAATTTTTAAGATTGATTCATTTAGTTTCCAATTCGTCCCAGGTCTATCCGTACGGATATTATTGCACCTTAGCTCTATTGGTGCATGGTCAGACCATGAAATATCATGGATCCCAGCTCGGGTAACCATAGGAACCAGGTGACAGGATACGAAAAAGTAATCAATTCTGCTGTATGAGCCATGAGGGTGAGAGAAGAATGTGTAATCCCTGTCTGCCGGGTGTAATTCTCGCCATATATCTGTAAGCTGGGTGGTCTTGAGGCCCCGGCGTACCGAGACACCCGCTCCTTTGTTATATTGACCTGCAACCCCTGACCTATCTAGGTGCGGTTGCATGACCATGTTAAAGTCACCTGCTAGTACGACGCACCCTTGGGCCACTGAGCTCAGGGTTCTGAAAAACTTATCGAAAAAGATCGTACTCTTTTCGCAGAGGGCATATATGCAAGCCAGTGTAATTTTCTGTCCCCTAATCGCCCCCACTACTATGATGTATCTGCCATCACTGTCGCTCTTAGTTAACTGCACTTCAAATGGAATGCTATTTCGAATTAATATAGCTACCCCGCGTTTTTTAACCGCTGCAGCAGCTGAGAAAACCTGAGTAAAATCTTTGTCAAGATGTTTGGGGGCGCTAGATCTGCCGAAATGTGTCACCTATTTTCAAAATGATCCAGAGGTGATCATAAAAGACATCCCGGTATTGCACTCAGCCTAATATAACTTAAATCACAATATAAGCCACAAAAACATGTAGCACTCGCATCAGGGAGAAAGGTAGTACATGGAATGAAAAAACAATAAAATTTTATTTAAACTCTTCTATAAAAAAGTTAAAAAAGTAGAGCAGTGATCTGCATAATAGATAGGACTTCAATATGCTTTGCCCATATGTGGCAGGAGGTGTATGAGGTAAGTATTACCTATCTGATTAGACCTCTTGTATATTTATGTCAGGTCCCAAAATCCAATTAATTATGGGAAGGTCTAGAGTAAATACCTATACAATAGGCTGTGATGGCATATATCAGTCCAGTGATCTTAACGGTTATATTTTTAAACAGGTCCTATTGTCATGTTGATGCGCAATAACCTCTATATCAAACAATCCTTAATAGGTAGATATAGAGTGTCACAATAACCCTAAACAGTAGAGAAAATATCCCTCTAACTCAGGGTAATGTAGCCGTTAGTCCGGCTGTTCAGATGCATACACAGTCAGCTCCTATTCAGCTGATTTGAAAAAAGCCTGCAGCAGTGTAACCGCAGCACTACAAACAAAGTAACAGCAATGACTTTAAATGTGGTCAATTTGTGTCCATGCGGTGGTTTAGTATCCTAACCAGAGCCGGTCATGCGTCTATCATGAATTGCGTGTGGACCATACAACCGTATATCTGTCTCTCTATGCAGAGTTCAGCATGCTCTACTTCGGGTGGTTCTCCGATCTGGCTGACGTCATCAGTAGGAGCGGTTGTATGGTCCACACGCAATTCATGATAGACGCATGACCGGCTCTGGTTAGGATACTAAACCACCGCATGGACACAATTTGACCACATTTAAAGTCATTGCTGTTACTTTGTTTGTAGTGCTGCGGTTACACTGCTGCAGGCTTTTTTCAAATCAGTTGAATAGGAGCTGACTGTGTATGCGTCTGAACAGCCGGACTAACGGCTACATTACCCTGAGTTAGAGGGATATTTTCTCTACTGTTTAGGGTTATTGTGACACTCTATATCTACCTATTAAGGATTGTTTGATATAGAGGTTATTGCGCATCAACATGACAATAGGACCTGTTTAAAAATATAACCGTTAAGATCACTGGACTGATATATGCCATCACAGCCTATTGTATAGGTATTTACTCTAGACCTTCCCATAATTAATTGGATTTTGGGACCTGACATAAATATACAAGAGGTCTAATCAGATAGGTAATACTTACCTTATACACCTCCTGCCACATATGGGCAAAGCATATTGAAGTCCTATCTACTATGCAGATCACTGCTCTACTTTTTTAACTTTTTTATAGAAGAGTTTAAATAAAATTTTATTGTTTTTTCATTCCATGTACTACCTTTCTCCCTGATGCGAGTGCTACATGTTTTTGTGGCTTATATTGTGATTTAAGTTATATTAGGCTGAGTGCAATGCCGGGATGTCTTTTATGATCACCTCTGGATCATTTTGAAAATATATATCCCCACTTCCCATGCACCGCCACCCCATATATTAGTGAACACTTAGGTAGAGCTGGTATGACCCCCCTTCTTATGAAATGTGTCACCTGCAAGAAAAGGACCTCAGCGTGTTTCCTTTTGTAGTCTGAAAAAGCCAGCTTCCGTTTGGTTGGGTTGTTAAAGCCCTGCACGTTGTGAGAAATAAGTATCAACGCCATTTATTAATGTGAATGTAAGTCAGCGTCTGGATAACTTGAAACTCACCCAAGTCTCCGTCCTTCGAACATATCCGGTCCACTGCTCCGAAACGCACCCGTTCCACCTGTTTTGTGTTTTGCCGGTGTGGCTGATGTTCCTCTGGGAGGGGGAGGGAGGGAGAAGCGGGAGAGAGGGGCGGGGGGGCAGGTGGGAAGGGGGGGAGAGGGAGGGGAGGGAGGGTGCGGAAAGGGGGGAGAGGGAGGGGTGGGAGGGGGAGGGGGAGGGGGGGAGAGGGGACCACACGTAGGTAAAAACAGAGGGGAAATAATACAAAAAGAGAGTGTATACATAACATCAATACTACAATGACATCAAATAATAAGAAGACAAGAGTCCACCCCGGGAGCCCCCGAGGGTGTCTCTTGCGCCCTTGGGGTTGGTCTCTTGGCCCAGTCTTACAAAGGGATCTCCCCTTCTTGCTGGGACCCGGCCCCCCTGGGACTTGTTTGCGATCCCTCTGTCTCCGGGACCGTATCTGGAAACGCATGCACGCCTACATGGGAAACCCCGCCGGCGCGTTTTTATTAATCAGACAGTATATTTAACTCCTTATAACTTCTCAACGTTGGAAACTGAAACAGAAACTGCATATCATAAACACAATAGAAAACTTAACCCCGTGTCTACCTTCTTTCGTCTTCCCTAGACCACTCCTTTAACTTGGAGCTCAACAACCAACCCCTAACTAATTAACCCCGTTAAGAAAGCTAACTCCTAGTCTTCTGGTCTGTTGCGATCATGGCCATAGGCTTCCTCTTCTACTTGGTAACACTATTATGCATTAGAATATTTACATAGATGATCCGATTTACCCTCCCCCCCTGCGATTCGGAACCCTTCAGACCAAACGGCTGTCCCTTGTCAGTCTGTACTACCTAACCTATCTATCCCACCTTGGATAGTGATCTGCAAGTCTCCAAGCAGCCGTTTGTAGAGACCCCTCTATATGTACTCTTTAGGCGCATCGGAAATGATATGACTCCCAGCTTACGTACTTCATTATCTATAGACCTCCAGCGTCTACGTTGTTGGGCCGCATAGCTGACCCTGTGCTATATATCCTGGTAACTCAAGCTGGGAGGATAGCACTTCGTCTGGTACTGGGTAGATATTGATACAGATTGTTCTCTCTAGTGAATGGTGTGGAGCTCACCTCTCTATTAATGTTGTTTATAGTGATCCCTGTGGTGGGGTTAGGATCTATGTGTGGGACTTATAAGTGCAATACCTTTAGGAGATACATATACCTGCTAATCTATCTAGTTTAGGGAGATACCTGTCCTCAGGGGTTATATGTCATCCCCCCCTCCCTCTACCCAACCCCTTCCTCCCTCTCCTCCCCTCTCTCTTCCCCCCTCCCTCTTCCCCCCTCCCTGTTAACCCCCCCCCTTCCCTCAAATCTTTTTTATTGTGTGTGTGATTGTGCAAGTCCACCGTTCTGGGGGGTAACCCCAGTCTGGGGCCGCCATGCCCGGTCCCCCGCAGTGTGGTCTCGTTGCGGCCGCGCTCCCTCTAGGCTCGTCGCTCTCTGAGTCCTCGGGGGGAACCCTGTATCAACGCTCCTCTGTGGTCATCTTGGAGAGGATCTGAGTCGTCCACAAGCGCCACCGCTGCTAGATCCCACTGCGCAGGCGTCCGGTACCAATTCTCGCGAGGGGGCGACGCAGGTCGATGACGTCACTGGAAAAGCCCGCAAAGATCAGTGAAGGTCCCGCGTTTCTCGGGGATGGAGCGAGGCAAGATGGCCGCTGTTCCGAAAACGTGAGTGGATTCTTCTGCCTTGCGGGGTTCTGAGTCTCATTTCTAGGGATTGGTACGGGCTGTGAGAGGGGTCCAGTGCAGTCACAAGGTCGTTAGGGGCTTTATTGGGTTTGGTCGAAACTGTAGATTCCCGTGGTTGTGGATAAACAGGGGCGGCTTATGCAGGGCTCAGTGTCTCAGCTGCGGGTCACTATCTCGGTTCATGGGGACGTGGGAGAGCCATCTTTAGCCGCCGCGTGGTGAGGGGAACTCAGTGCTGATCCCAGGACCCTCCGCAGGAATCCCTCGGTGTCCTCCACATTTTTGAGGGTATGTGCCACCCCGTTTTTAAAGACCATTAGAGCACACGGGAATAGCCAGCGGTACCTTACCTCTTGGTCACGCAGTGTTCTGGTAACGGAGGCTAATGCTCTTCTTTTTGCGAGCGTGGCCGGTGACAGATCCTGATATACTTGAAATTTTATTTGCTCAAACTCCACCACCTTCAGTTCCCTTGCTATCCGGCATGTTTCTTCTTTGGTGCGGTAGCAGTGGAATCTAAGCACCACGTCCCTCGGGGGATCTCCTTGCTGAGGTCTTCCCCGCAGCGCCCGGTGGCACCTGTCCAGAACCAGGTCTCTGGCAGCCATGTCTGGGAATAAATGTTCCAGCCACCTCGAGGTGAATTCCTGTGGATCTGTTATAGATTCTGGGACCTCCCTCAGCCGTATGTTACAGCGCCGGTCACGGTTCTCTGCGTCCTCAATTTTATCTTCCAGAGAAGTGATGTGTGCCTTTAAGGTGGTCATTTGAGTTTGCGTTTGTGCTGTGGATGTAGCTGTCTCATCCGCCCTGGATTCCAAAGCGGCCGTACGCTCTCCCAGTGCATCCACATCCTTCCGAAGCGCCCATAGTTCAGACTTAAAGAATTGTTTCATATTGCTGCAAAACTCCTTCATGTCCTTACATCGCATTACAGCCATATCGTCTGGTTCTTCAGGTGAGGAGTCTATTTCTGGGCCTGCTGATGCTGTCTGCACTGGAGACTCAGGTATGTCAGCCCTGGCAGCCTCTTTGCTCCTAAAATAAGTAGACACCGGCTGTGTTTTTCTCCTTAAAGTCTTGGTTGATGCCATCTCTGTATATTTAGACACGTTCTGCAGGTTCTGAATTATGCAGTTGCTGGGTTTTTGCTGGACTTAGATCGTTTTGAAACGCCGGAGGGGATGGGCTCACACTCTAAGCTGCCATTCACCTCCCTGTCGTGCACGCCTCTCTGAAAACTGCTTTTTAACGAGTGTTAAAATGACCCAAATCACGTTTTGCCAATAACTGCTATTCACAAAGCACCGATATGCAAATCGCGCCTTAAACACTTGCATTCTTTTCTCACTACCTAAAGGGTGGCGAGATCGGAATCGCGATTTGCCTATCCCGAAGTTTATTTTATTTTTACTGCATAGGATTGAATCCGGAGGTCTCTGGAGCTGACCCGTATTCTTTTTCAGCTCCAGAGACCCCCTGCTTCAATACTTTGTTATTAAAATTAACATTAAAAACTGTGCGATCACCTGTAAGAGCTGTGCACGGAGGTGCAGTGTCTCCCTGTGCAGCTCTTCCAGACTGCCGGAGCGACATTTTGCTCGTTAAGCAAACACAAATTATTCTGGGGAATACTTCGAAATAATGAAAGAGAAACTTTACACCCCATTACAAAATGTATTCAATAAAGTCATACCACCAGAACAGACCCGTCAATCGAGCATATATTAGAATAATATCTAAACCAGGGAAAGACCTGTTAGGCCTGGGTCCCTCTGCTTCTGCTGGCTCACGCCGGCCGCGTGCGCGTCACTTACCAGATAGGAGATCCTCCCGAGCCACCCCCAGTCCCCCCTCACTGCAAGGCTCACTGCGCACTGTGACGCGTCAGCCAGCAGGGGATACACGAGGATCGTGATCCCAAGCGGCGACGCGTCACGTGGTGCGGCAGGGAGCCAATGAGGGGAGGAGGGGAGCTGTCTGGAGCACAGGGACTCGTTTGCGTGAATCAAAATATACACTGTCTTCTGTGCAGCTTGGCAGCACTCTTCCCCCCCACGCTCCCTCCCGTGCCCGTTTTGCAGGCTGTGTGTGCTGGGGAGGTCGCGGCCAGCTCCGGCTGCTGGGGGGGGGTGGTTCGCCGGCTCCCTGATCCCGGCTAAAAGTGAAAGCGAGGGGGGGGAAGGGCAGATGGGTTTCCAGCCTGGGCGCAGTGTGTAGGGAAGGGTCAGGCTTCAGTGGATGGCAAGGCAGGTATCTGCCAACAGAGCCCCACGGAACATACAGATCAGCTGCTGCCGCTTTGGCCACGCCCCCCCCCCCCCGCACCAAAACCGGCTCCCTAAAGACCGCATATAGTGGTGAAGTGCCGTGCACGCGCCGCCTGAACGCAGTGCGGGCGCGCCGGCTCGTGCAGCGGGGCCTTAGCCTTACTACCTGAATCATACAGACCAATATCACTCCTATTGTAAACTCAGATATACAAATCATGGAAAAAACCCTAGCAGATAGGATAGCAGAAATCCTACTCCAACTAATCCACAAAGATCAAGCAGGATTTGTTAAAGGAAAGGGGGAAGTAAGCCATATTAGGAAGATTGTATCAGCCACATATGCTTCATCACAAGGTAAATAGGAAAACACTAATAATATTATCATCTCAATATGTGCTGAAAAAGCTTTCGATAATGTACGTTGGGCACTCCTACAGCAAACGTTGACAGCATTCATTTTTTCAGGAAATATAATAAAAGCAGTCCAAGCCTTGTATTCCTCCTCAAAGGCCAAGATATTGACGTCAGGAGGTATATCCGAGGAATTCAGAGTATTTAGGGGGACCAGAAATAGGTGCCCTGTATCTCCATTATTATTTAACCTTTCCATGGAACCGTTTGCTGAATATCTGAGGAAACTGAAAGAGTTAAAGGGTATAAAGATAGGCGAGGAGGAACTAAATGTGTCATTACTCGTAGATGATCTGCTAATATATATATCTGAAACCTCAAAGAGGCAGTACCGGCAGTCATAGAAACAATAGAGGAATTTGGCGAATTAGCAGGCTAAAATGCCAATATAGCAAAGCGTGCAGCAATAAATGATAAAGCAAAGAGAAGTTGGGGGATAAACTTCCCATTCAAATGGGCATAGAAATCTACAAAATACCTAGGTATAATTATCAATAGAGATGTCACAAAACATTATAAAGAAAACTTTATCACAGAGATTAACCCAATAGAAAAGGAGCTAAATAAATGGAAAGATCTTCTACTATCAATAGCGGGCAGAAGCTGTATTATAAAAATGGTTAGTTTCGCAAAAATACTGTACCCCCTGCAGCTCTTCCCCCTGCTAATCAAACACTGAGACATAAAAAGACTAAATAAATGCTTTTATACATTCATACGGAAAGGGAATAGTTTTAGAATAGCACTAAAAGAACTTCAAACACGCAGACAGATAGGAGGGAAAAAAACCCTAAATGTAAGATTGCATAACCTAGCATGCAATATGAGATTTATTCTATGCAGCAAGATAAAGGGCCTCATGCAGTAAGCCCCGATCCAACATTTTCGGTAAGGGTTGCGGATTGGTGGCTAACAGGCCATTTTTTGGCGATTTGCCCTCGCAGTTTTCAGTAAGGGCCGAATCCTTCCGATCCCTGCCGAAGCACTGCGAAAGCAAAGCTGCCGATGACCTGTGGCGATACAGCCTGGCTCCCGATAAGGCTCCCGATAAGCCTTTGGTGCCGATAGATGTTTGCAGCTGAGAGAGACAAGCCGCTCTCTCAGCGCAAACATCGGCAACAAAAAAAGTATTTAAAAACAACTTTTACTCATAGTGTACATGTGCAGGGGATCTTCAGAGCTGAACCGCGTTGGTTTGAGGTCCGGGGACCCCCTGCCCCCCGAGATACAGGCCCCTTTATGAGGTGCCGGTATCCCTCGGCGTTTAAAGGTCCCGATCACGTGACCGCGACCTGTAAACAAACCAGAGGGATACCGGCACCCCATAAAGGGGCCTGTATCTCAGGGGGCAGGGGGTCCCCGGACCTCAAACCAACACGGTTCTGCTCCGGAGACCCTCTGCACATGTACAGTATAAATAAAACACACACACATCAATAAAGACTCATTCCTTACCTTGGCGGCTATGTGCAACGGTAATGAAGCAGCATGAATGTCTTTTTAATTATACTGTACAGTGAGCAGGGGGTCCCCTGAGCTGAACCGCATTGCTTTGTGGAGCAGGGACCCCCTGCTTCCCGAGTTACAGGCCCCGGTATGTGTCATCGGGTGGCAGTGTCGCCGCCATGTTTATAGCGTCCCCGCAATAAACATGGCGTCCACACTGTAACCGATGGCCCAAACCGGGGCCTGTAACTCGGGAGGCAGGGGGTCTCTGAGCCACAAATAAATGCGCTTCAGCTCAGGGGGCCTCCTGCTTCCGCACAATATTATTAAAATACATTAATGCTGCTTCATTACCATAGCGGATAGCCGCTAAGGCAATGAAGGGGTTAACGCATAGTAGCATGTTTATTGGGGACAAATGCCCCCAATAAACATAGCAGCAATACACAACATACAGTATAGTAATGGGCAGAATGACTATTATCCACAAATGTGTCCATGTGTCCAAATTGGCCATGTGTCATTTCATGACGTTTTCTTAAAGGCAATAGCAGCAAAGCCATTCTGATTGGCTGTGCTGGCATTGCCTTTAAGTGACGTCATCAATTTTTTTCACATCGGCCAAAACACATGGTTTTCACGGCCCAATATGACGACAAATGTGACGTCATAGGCCTTTAAAAGCCTATGTCGTCTCATTTTGAAGGCAGACGCCGAGGAGGACGGACCTCCTCCTGAAGATTGAAGACCAGGGCGTGGCACCGGACGTCAAGAAGACCCCGGAACAAGGTATTTTAATACAGATTCACTAAGAATAAAACTAGTACAACCCTTGATTGTCATGTTTTATTATTTTAATGTTTAATTTGTTATGTTTTTTTCTTTTATGGTTTCCTGTTCCTGGATCGTGTCGTGGATTGTTTCGTGGATTTCTTCGTGGCTTGGTTCCTGGATTGGTTCCTGCACTTGTTCTTGGATTGGTTCCTGGTTTGGTTCGTGGATTTGTTCCTGGATTGTGTCGTGGATGGTGTCGTGGATGGTGTCGTGGATTGGTTCGTGAGTAAGCTAATCAACGGGAGTCGGTGGGGGCAAGTAATGGTAAGTTAAATAAAGAAATGTTCTTAATGTAACTGTTTTTTTTGTTGCTTTTTCATGTTTTCATTTTTTATAATGCATATCATTTCTTCCCACTGTATGTATGTCTGTATGTATGTGTACAGATATATATACAGGGTAAGAAATGATAGTGTTGTTAAAGCTTCTTATTCTGTATTGTTAATCATTGTGGCTATGCATTGATGTGTGCTAAATGTATTTTATTTTTAGACAGGATATATGGAAAGCCTTGCTTTAGTATATTGTAATTGTTGGTGTACTTTTTTCTATGTTTTGAAGTTGTTCTCTGTTAGGATAGCTTTAGTTCATTGTGTAATTGGTATGGATGGTATTTTAATTGTTTAGGGATGTAAGTGATGTGTGGTAATTCATTGATGGTGAGTTTATTGGATTAAATAATATACTTCTTGTGATGTATGGCGATTTGAGTGGGATTATTGTATTGTTAACATTGATTTGCAGCGTGTACATGCAGTTTACATGTTATGCTACATGTATACACTGTAAATGCAATGTTTTATGAGGCATGTGAGCCTACAGATTGAATGATTAAATGGAATTTGGTTAGGCAATGGGTATTTATTTCACTGAGGATGTTATGCATAACTGTTGTAGGCATTGCAGGATGGCTTCACCCCTTAATTACCTTTCAGGTTAGTACCCGATAAGGTGATTAAGGGGTTCAGTGTTATGTTAATGATATTCAAATGTTGTGGCTATTTATAATGTTGGCAACGGACCCCAAGGATGATGCTGGCGACGGAGACTTCTTATTGATGAGGTTAGTACAATTTTCTTTACATTTTAACGGTATTGAATGTGTTTAATAATGGCCAAATAATGTATTATCCCTATGTGGATAATAGTTATTTGGCACATTATTGTACTGTATGTGCTGGGGGAGGGGGTATTAGGCCCAAGGGTATTTGGTAGGACTCCCCTGTGGGTATTGGGTGAGGGTGGTTGGGGGGCTTTGTGGGGGAGGGTATGTGGGTGATGGTGGCTTAACCCTTTAATAACTGTAGCGGTTAATAACCGCTATGGTGATTAAGGGGTTAGGGGACATTAATTTGGATGTTGTAATTCTTGTGTTTGTTTTGCAGAAGCGGATGGGGCATGGGCAGGATGAAGATGAGGATGGCCTTCATCGTGGCAGTGGGACATGGGTGAGTGCTATATGTATTTAAAGTCTTTATTGTTGTGTATGTATTTTAAATGGACAACTGCACTATTATCCATTTGTGGATAATAGTCATTCTGCCCATTACTATACTGTATGTTAGGGGGGTATAGGTGTTGTTGGGTATATATATATATATATATATATATATATATATATATAATTATTTAATTATTTATTTATGTAGTTATTGTGGGGCTGGGGTGTGTATTTTTTTAATATTGTGGCTAGTGGGAGTGGGTGAAAGGGGTATTAGCCCCAACGGTGGTAGTTTAGGGCTTGCGGGTGGGTAGCGGGAGGCCTTAACCCCTTCAGGACCGTAGCGGTATTAACTGCTACGGTCGTGAAGGGGTTAAGTGCCCCCGCAACCCCCCCGCAAGTCCTAAACTCACACCCAGGGCCAAATACCCCCCTCACCCATCCCCGCTACCCACAATAACGCTGGCACGGTGGGTTAACCCCTTCATTGCCTTAGCGGTTAGCCGCTAAGGTAATGAAGTGGCTTTTAAATGCCTTTTTCCTGCCTCGGACGCATGCCGGGGGGCTCCGGTGCGGGTATCAGCTCCGGAGACCCCCGGCATCAATCACAGGCAGGAAAAGGGGCTGATTTTTTCTAAGTGTCGCCCTTGCCGATGCTTCTCCTTCAGCAAGTTGCCAACTTTAGTTGGCGGGCTGGATTGGCCATAAAATCTCCAATCTGGCCTGCCGATCAGCACCGAAAAGCTGATCGGGGCTTACTGAATTCAGGCGGGAAAAAAAAGTCCCGATAAGTGGCTTATCGGCAGCCGGGTGGCGAAAAATTTTTTTCCGGAAGAAAAGTTGCCGATAATTCCCACTTATCGGGGCTTACTGAATCAGGAGGGCAAAAAACGGCTATAAAATGCCGAAAAAGCCTTATCGGGGCTTACTGCATGAGGCCCAAAAAGCGCAAATCCAATCACTTAAATAGGTGATTAATAGTGAAAGTGGACACTATTATGGAGTGATATTATAATAACATATGTGAGAGGTGCAGCTGGTAGAAGGGTGTTTCTCAACACCCTTAATAGCATTCCAGCAGAAACTAACAGAGAGCAAACTCTTCTCATATATAAGATTACACTCAGTGTGGTGAGTGAATAAAAAAATTAAATGCCCACGCACGTGGTGGAAATCAGATGTTCTCAAATCGTTTCCTTTTGAGAACATCTGATTTCCACCACGTGAGTGGGCATTTAATGTTTTTTGATTCACTCACCACAGTGTATACACTTGTGTTATCTTATATATGAGGAGAGTTTACGTTCTGCTAGTTTCTGCTGTGAGATTTATACTAGCCTGAATTTGGGGAAAGCAGATACATTCGATCGGAAAGCTTGAACAAGGCATGATGAACCCTTGCTCACCCCTGGAATGACTACATGCAAGGTTAAAAGAATTGACCCCAGATATAAAAAAACAATCCATTTATAAAAGATACCCTGGTAACATTGAAAGAAACAAGGTAACAAAATTCACTCCCATAATAAATAGCGACTTTATCCCAGGACACACAGTCCTCCAGGGAGTGGGATAGAAGAGGTCTGAACAAATAGGACAATAAGGCATTGGACAGTGCAGGCAATGATGCGCTACAGATGTGGTCTGCCGTGTAGTGGCTCAGGGGCTTACAACACTTTGGCCAAAATGTTAAACTAAAAGACCATTTTATTTAATAGATATCTATACATGTATATTTAGGCACTGTAACGTGTATAAGTTTCACTGGATGTGCACTGAGCTCTGTCTGTGTTTCATGTTCTGTCACTGGTTTTAAATGATGCGCTACAAAAACAAATTCAGGTCAGTAAACCAGTCAGGCCACGCTGTGCGCGACGCGACATGAGTGGCAGGATTTGGAGGAGACAAATAAATTTGTTTTTCCATGGCACGGCCATATCACGTTGCCGTTTGAGCTAATCAGGGTGAACCAAGCCCGAGGACGTCACAGCCACGCCTCCCCGTCGCACACGCAAGGGAGTTCATAAATCGCTCAGACGACAGGCGAGCGCTTCTCTGCGCTCCGTCGCCCACGCACTATGGCTGCAGCCTTACTTAGAGAAGACTCAGTCACACTTAAAACCCTGGAAGGGACGCATGCGCGGCGACTGAACTGCATGGACGTCTGAGCCATTTGCTCCATCTTCAGCCGGCGGCAAAGTATTAAAAACTAACAGCACAACGCGATTAATAAATCAATAAACTGACTCAAAGCTGCCTTAAGACGGCAGGATGTCGAAGGGGACTCGCTCAAAGCGTACATCTACAGTCCTCACCGATTACTTCACGAAAGGGGATTCTGCACGTATGAAGAACCAGGAGAATATGGCGCGCAGCGGCTCCGAATCGGAGGAGGAGGAGGAGGTTGGAGCAGAGGGGGAAAAAAACACCACGGACAATCCAATTGGTAGACGAAGCGATTTGAAAGAATTCTGCCAGGATATTAAGAGGTGCCTGCAGTCTGAATTGGCGGTAATACGGGCAGATATACGGGGGATTGGGGAGGGGACTGACTCGTTAGAGAGGAAAATGGATGCCACAACAAAAGCACTCCAACGCACGGATAAACAAGTGGCACGGGTGCAGGAATCGGTCAGAGAGATTGTGGACAGGCAAGAGGACGCGGACAATCGAGACCGAAGGAACAACTTACGCATACGTGGGGTGCTAGAAACAGAGACAGATCCTGAGGATTTTATGGGGAGATGGTTGCAACACCTAATGCCTGACCGAGCAGAGCGAGACCTGCAACTCGATCGTTGCCACAGAGCATTGAGAGCTAAGCCCCAACCTGGAGACCGACCACGGGACAACATCGCCCGATTCCATTTCTTCCGAGTTAAAGAAGCTTTTGGACAAATGACCAGAAACGAGGTGGAGTTCGAAGGTCACAAAATACACGTGTATCAGGACATTTCCCCCACTACCCTAATAAAAAGACAACAGTTGTCCCCAATCACGAAAGTCCTAAGCGAGGAGGGAACCCGGTATAGGTGGCTGTACCCCTTTGGGCTTCTGTTGGTCCAGAACGGTAAGGCCCACACTATAAGGCGCCTTGAAGATGGCGTCCCCTTCCTCACGAAACTGGGGCTCCAAGATAAGATTCCAGAGGGGATGGAAGGAGGAGAGCCAGCTCCCGAGCCAGCATGGAGAGAAGGCAGAAGAGGGGAAAAAAAGAAACAAGCCCGCAACACTAATTGAAGTCCCCCGCGATAGTTCCAGTTCGACGACATTCACTACCTGTTCCAGATGAGGCCTAGATGATGCAAGCTCAGCCCCGGACTCCCTCAGGTCAGTGGCACTCCTGTCCCTGGGCTCGGACGGCGCTCCCCTCCAAATGGCGGCCATCTTGGACTGGCATCCACCCCATACTGAAGGAGAGGTGGAGCGGGGAGGAACCAGGGGAGGAGCTATCTCCTCTCGCGAGAAGCTAAAGAGATGGTAGCCTTGCCACACACAAGATGGCGCCGCGACCGGAAGATGGGATGACGACACACGCAACAGCCGGCGGGCGCCTTAGATACCAGCGATGGACAATGAAGATGCACTCGCACAGACGGGGAGGGAGGAGGGGGAAAAAGGGAGAGAACAGGGAAGCGCACAACGGGGGAGAGCAGATAGAAGAGGGGGAAGCTCTCCGAACCAGGGGAGAATTAGAAAACATAAGGAGCGCCCTAAAATAAAATAAAACCAAAGCTAATGGGAAGAGAGGCATGAAGCAATACAACATATGAGGGATGATTCCGTACTACCTAGCTTCACTGCAAATCTACAACTACACAGAGTAAAAGGAGGAGAGGTGGACACACATGACACAGGAGACATATTAGGAAATCTGGAGCGCCCTGAACACAGCACCCTCAGGCTTAGATACTCGCCCTCTACCTCAGCCACACAGACAGGCGACACAGAGGGAGCACCCCTTTTAGGCTACACGAACAGGCCGAATTCATAGAACACAGGTAGTGAACACACAGTTTAGAGGTTAGAGTTAGAGTTTAAAAACTAAAGTTAACATTAGAGGCTATCATTAAGGCCCACAGCTCTGATCAGGGAGTCCAATTGGGCTATAAAGAGAAGGAAACCAAGAGCAGTTTGTTAGAAAAATAGCTGTTAAATTTATAAAAGTTTTATATGCAGATGCAGCTGCCGGCCGGAGCTGCAGTCTGGTCGGTGCCATGAGTCTACAACCTCGACGTGTGAGGAAGTCCTTGGGAGGAGGGGAGTCGGAGCCGCCAAGCAGGCAGGCGGAGGCCTGGAAGCGACCCCAGGAGACCCCCACATTCCAAAGGCATGGGAAGGGCAGTGGCCCGGGGCCACTAGTATCTTCCCCACTACATGTACCTTCCCTATTGTTTCTTTTGTCCCCATTGTGTACCCCACCCCCCCCCCCCCATATCTTCTACCAAGGTGGAGCAACGTTGCGGCCTGAAGCACTGCAGGATCTCGCAGGGAGGCGGGGGATCCCGAGGACCATCGGGCCACCTTGCTGGGAACCTAGACTGACGACAGGTGAGACACACCATATAATATGGCACTAAAGGTCATATCACATAATACGAAAGGACTAAACTGCCCCCGCAAAAGAAAGGTAGCCCTCACAGAATACAGGAGAAAGAGTGCGGACGTGGTACTACTACAGGAGACACACTTTAGCTCCACCAGCTTTCCAAAATACTTTGATAAACACTATACGCAGGCGTTCCTATCCTCCGCAAAGGAGAAGAAGCGGGGAGTAGCAATACTTATCCATAAAGGAATAGACTTAGTGGTAGATACATTTAAGAAAGATAGAGAGGGGCGGTTTCTCCTACTGACCGGGACTATCCAACAACAACATATTACATTGGTGTCCATATACGCTCCTAATGGACAAGACACTGATTTCCACACAGCAACTTTTAAGGCAATTCAGAGACACACCAAAGGCGCTTTAATAATAGGAGGCGATTTCAACGCAGTACTGAACACGACTCTAGATAGATCAGGACCCCCAAGGGCAGGCCCACAGGCAAGACCAAATGCACTGGAAAAAGGACTCCGAGACTTAGAACTGGTGGACATATGGAGGGAACTACACCCACTAGACAAAAATTATACTTTTTATTCCCACCCCCATAACTCCTTCAGCAGAATCGATTACTTCTTTGTTAATAGCAGACTGGTCCCGCAGATCTCCCACACAGGGATCCATGATATTTCGTGGTCTGATCATGCACCCATAGAGCTACGGTGTACACGAATAGGTATGGACAGGCCAGGAGCAAATTGGAAACTGAATGAATCCCTTATTAAAATACCGGAGATACAAAAAAGGATAGGTAATGAAATTAAACATTTCTTTAGAGAAAATAAGGGGAGCGTTCAATCTCATATCACCCTCTGGGAGGCACACAAAGCAACACTAAGAGGGACTTTAATCAGTATTGCGGCCAAGAGAAAGAGAGAGAGAAACGCTAAAATAATGGCAGATCAACAGGAATTGAGAACCCTTTGGGATCAGCATAAGCGGTCTCCTGACCCCGCAACCCTTCAAAAGATTAAAGACACCCAGACGAAGCTAAATTTGTTACTCACATCTCAGGCCGAGAAGGCGCTGACTTGGTCAAAGAGGAAATTTTTGAAAAAGCGAACAAGCCAGATACCTTGCTAGCCAGAATGCTCAACCCCAGGGGAAAGAGTTATAACATTCAGGCGATTAGAACACAATCTGGTACAACCTCTGCTAACCCTCAAAATATAGTGGGAGAATTTAAAAAAATTTATGAGCAATTATACGATGGGAAGAAGGTGATCCGCTCCTCTGCCACAGATGGGGCCCTTCGGGATTTCCTGAGGGGTGCGAACCTCCCAGGTCTGGGGGTGGTTGAAAGAGAGGTATTGGGTAGAGATTTCACCTCGGAAGAAGTCATGGAGGTAATCAATAATTTGAAACCCTCTAAGGCCCCGGGTCTCTAATCTTTACTATAAAAAATATAAACAGCAATTGACACCTCACCTTCTCCGCATGTTTAACCAAGTACTGGGGGGAACCCCTTTCCCTCGACATATGCTCCAAGCGTCCATCTCAGTAATACCCAAACCGGGAAAAGACCCGCAGGAATGTGGTAGTTACAGACCAATTTCCCTGATTAATTCGGACATTAAAATCTATGCGAAACTATTGGCCAACCGTTTGAGTCTAGTCCTACCCAGGCTGGTGCACCCAGATCAAGTCGGGTTTATCGCGGGCAGGCAGGCAGCAGATAACACCAGACGAATTATTGATCTGTTAGAAATAGCCAATACAAGATCGATTCCAGTTATGGCGCTCAGCCTGGACGCAGAAAAGGCATTTGATAGGATAGACTGGCCATACTTAGAGGCTACACTTGGAGCATTTGGAATGGGGGAGAAGGTGACGAGAGCTATTTTGGCCCTATATTCAGATCCGTCAGCGAGGGTGACCCACCGAGGATTCGTTTCGGATCCCTTCTCAATTAGAAGTGGCACGAGACAAGGCTGCCCGCTCTCCCCACTTCTCTTTGCATTATGCATGGAACCCCTAGCTGCTCAGATTAGAGACAGTAGGGACATCTCAGGTATTGTCATTGGAAGCCAGTCGCATAAGGTGGCACACTATGCGGATGATGTATTCCTGACAATCGCTAAGCCCCTTACCTCTCTGCCAAACCTATTTGACTTACTCGGGAGGTTTAACAGGATCTCCGGATTCAAAATTAATCAGGCTAAATCAGAGGCCATGAACATAAATTTGCCAAAACCTTTAGAGAAGCTGATCACCCTCAATTTCAATTTTGCATGGCAGCAGAATCACATTAAATATCTGGGAATTAACGTGACAAAGTCAACCAAGCTGCTATACCAGGCCAATTATCCTAAATTAATAAGCACCCTGAAGGGGGACATCCGGCGATGGGCTACACATACAATTTCTTGGATCGGGAAGATTCACTGCATTAAGATGAATCTGCTTCCCCGCCTTCTTTACCTGTATCAAACCCTACCAGTGCCGATACGATTGAAGGAAACCCTTGCGCTTCAATCAGAAATAGATACATTTATCTGGGGAGGTAGGAAGGCGAGAGTAGGCAAGCAGATAATGCGTAGACAAACAGGGGCAGGAGGGCTGGCGGTACCTTGCTTGTTCTCATATTATAAAGCGGCACAATTATGCCAAATTGTGCAATGGCACGCCGATCCGGACTCAAAAAGATGGGTCGCGATAGAACAGGAGATTTGCTCCCCAATTGACTTGAAACACCTAATTTGGCTCCCTAAAAAGGTGCGATCGGGCACCAAATGGCCAACTCACTCTCGGTGTGGGAGAGCACGAGGCTTAAGTGTTCCCTGACCCACCAAAAATCTGGTATGACCCCCCTATGGGATAATCCATTATTTGCTCCGGGGCTGAACTGTCCCAATTTCGCAATCTGGAAAGCTAAACATCTCAATAGATTAACAGATCTGGAGGGTAGAAGAGGCATACAAACTTTTGATCTACTAAAAGCTGATAACAATATCCCGAATGCTGAATTCTTTAGATACCTCCAGATCAGAGCATTTACCAGGCGTATCAACCAATAAGCCCATTAACAAATTACGAAAAGCTCTGTCGATCAGTGACAACCACTAAGGGACTCATATCGCAATTATACAAGGAAGTGATGGGTTCGGTGGTAGAAGTGGCGGAAAAACTGGGTTATATGACCAGATGGGAGTCTGATCTGGGGGAGGAACTGGAACTGGAGGAGTGGACAAAAATCGCGACTGCGGTCTCCAAGAGCTCCATGTGCACGACCCTACGGGAGAACGCATATAAAGTTATGATGAGATGGTACTACACCCCCACAAAATTAGCTACATTTCTGCCTGGTTACTCCCCATTGTGCCCCAGACAATGTGGACAGCAAGCAGACTTGTTACACATGCTGTGGTCCTGCCCCAAAATAGTCGGGGTCTGGGAACAAATCAAAGATTGGCTAAATAGAATCCTAGACGTTGAGGTCACATTGGACCCATGGCTGTTCCTTCTGAACAGACCGCAAAAAGACCTATCCAAGCATGCCCATAAACTGATATCTCACTTTGCAACGGCAATGAGGGGAGAGATCACAGCACGTTGGAAACAAAATACGATCCCATTAATAGCAGCGATTCTGAATAGAATCTGGACGGTCTGTCAGATGGAAAAACTGACCAGCCTCGTACAAGATACGGGCGAAAATTACCTAAAAGTCTGGTTGCCGTGGCTGGACCAGATAGACATACCGGGGGTGGACAGATCCACAATAAGGCAATGATAGAGAGAAATGCGTTCTCCCGTGGTAGTGCAGTACAAACACAAACAATGACAACAAAAATAAGAGACAGACGGGAGACATTGAGAGTCCCACGAGAGGGGCGCAGATGAGACCGGTGAGACCCCAGCCCACCCCTGTAAGAGATGGGCCGAATGTGATACGGTCCACAGCGGAACCACAGTAGAAGATAATTCCCCCCCCCTTCCCACCCCCCCTATTTACCCTACGCTTAGAATAGAGGTGTCTGTCTGTCTGTATGTCTCCCCAGTCTGTCCTGTGCATAGCTAGAATACATGGACACTGGACTTTGATCTGATTTCGTGATGGATAAAAATGTATGCAATGTCTGATGTACATGTGACCCTTCAATAAAACTTAAGTTGAAAAAAAAAAAAAAAAAAAAAAAAGCCCTGGAAGAGCTCCACTCTACCTGCAGTATCACAAACAGACTATTTCTCTTATATACAAATACAGAAATGTACGCCAAATGTAATAAAAGAAAGGAGACATGCTTTCTAAGAAAACCCACTAGATAGACATATTTTAAAAGGACCAAGTGAAGGGTACACCTCGTAAACTTTGCTCAAAATTATAAAGCAAAGTAGACCTTCCACGTTTTGTAACAAGTTATATGTAAAATGGGAAAAAGATTTCCCAGAGCTGGAAAGTCCAGACCAACTAACGAAAGGACTAAACAAACTACAGTATATAACGCAGTAACCACACACAGAGGGCAAGGCAAATGAAACTTATTCATAGAGCCTACATATGTTTCAATATCCCACATAGTGCCACTCAGACTAGGCCTAATATGCCCAAAATGCCAGTTGGAGGGAGCCGAGTTAAAACATTGTGTGTGGACGTGTCCAGTTATATACAAATTTGGGGTGGAAATATTAAGATATATTTCAGACATAACCAAATCTATTACCAAATCTATTATTATTAAAGCTTAATATGAATCCCATTTGTATGATATTTTGAGACCTAGAGCTCTGGAATACTATGATAGGAAGAAACAAAAATAAATCAAGTGTATCAGGATATATATGCCTATTCCTACTAGCTGCAAGAGATGCGATATTCCTAACGTGAATCCAGAACCCCCGTCCTACACTCTCCCTAGCAATAGAGTACATAACAAAATTGACAAACCTTGATATAATGGAGACAAACATTTTAAAACAAAGAGGCCAATTCTAGTATCTCCATAGTTGTCATTGTCAAACCGCACGGTTTGGCATGTTCGGACGTAGCGGAATGAAATGTGAGATAAATTCTCTATTGCAAATTGCTTCTTCTAAACCACTTCTAAAAAAAGTGACAAACCGCATTGTTTAACAGGCAAACCGCATGATTTGTACTTGCTTTAGAAGCGGAAGGAGCAAAAATAACGTATGGGTTTTGCTTTCTCAACCGAACCCATATTTCAGGCTCTGGATGTTACTCACAGAGTGTATGAAATAAATGTGAGTTTTTAGACGCGGTTGCATAACGGAGCTACTAGAGTAGCACTTTTCGTCAAAAAATGCAGGTTGGAGATAGCTTGACACACTTAGGAGGAATGGTTTAATAAGAAATGGGGTATCTATATTACAAGGGGAATCCCATAAACAAACATTGCAGGTGGTATAGAAAACAAAGTAAAAGGGAAGGGATAACCTCCATGCTCTCATGATTTCGTACAAAGTGACACACAGAAATCTTGAAATTTGGCTCTCTCACTGCTTATGGCTCACAGCTCATGTTTAAAATAAAGTGTTAATTTTTAAATATATGTTTTATTTATGTTCTTACACTTCTTTTTTTTCCCCTATGGTTCTATTTGGCTTTGTTATTTGATTAATATCTTGAAACCAGTCTTTTGCTGGCATTTATATAGTATAAGAGACAGTAAATCTATGTCTAGCTTCAAATAGTATGAAAATGTATAGGGGAATATTTGTGTAACGGGTCTATTTCCACACCCCCCCCCCCCAACCCCCCGGGTTGTCACATGATATATCACAATCTCTGCTCTTTTCAGACAGGGTTTAGACCTGCTCTCCTAGAGTGTTAGCCCCGCGGGTTACCTTTGATCTAAAGGTCTCTCTCTTTGTGGGTTCAGGCCAAGGCTGTAGTGGAGTGAATGACAGAGCAGGGTGCCAGGAACTTTTCAAACACAGGTCTCTTTATTGGGTGCACCACATCTTTCCAGAATACATCAGGACAGGTTCCTGCCTGGATCTCTCACCCTCCCTGTGTAGATCTTTCCTTGGGTCTTCCCCCCGGGTCTTCCCCCCCCCTCCCGCCCTCGGGTTCTCACTACCCCCCTGGGCAGGACTGATCTGTGTCGTCGTCCCCCCTGGGGTAGGACTAACTATAATTTGGTGGAGTCACATATTTATACCAAGGGAGTGGCCAACACCCCTTGCCCCAGTAACTGGGCAGATCTTGCTGTAGCAAAGGCCACTCATCCTGCATGTGACTCCAACATCTTCCAGACAGGATACGTTTGAAAGTGCAACAATATAACATAACTGGGGGAGTGATCTCAACTGCCTAGCCTGGTGACTATTTAACCATGACACTGCCTGCATCTTACCAGGGCTGACATGCAGGGCAAGGGGAAGATTCTAGCAAAGGTGCTACATATGTATCATAAAATATATGTAAATACTGAAGAGAAAACGCCAGAAAATGACTAGTACTGTATGTACAAAGAATGCTGAGTACGCTGACTAATGAACACTAAAAGTAAGTGTAACGGTATTTCTGGCCCGGCCTGACCCACCCAATCTCACATTGGCCCCTGTGGTCTAACCGGTCCCCATTACAGTGTGGTAGTGTCTGGTGGTGCACCTGTTGGCTACAGGACTCCTGAGTCTCCCGCATGATGGTGTGTGGGGAGGACCCGTCCAGACAGGCAGCTGAGGTAGTGTGCTGAGTCCTACCTAGTTCCAGTGCAGCGCCTCCACCTCATCAGGGTCCCTTCGGTCACTTGGGGATGGTCCTGGTGAGGAACTCCTCGGGGGTGCAGCCCCCTGTGCAATCACTTGAGTCTTACACACGAGGGTTTCTGTGATCAGCTTCATCTTTATTGATACGGTGGGCTAGCTGCCCTCCACAATGGGGTGTCTCTAGCCCATCATGGTGCCCGTGCTTCCCTTTGAAAGGTATGTAACCTTGATCAGGGATTCCCTATCCCAGCCGGGATATCTTTATTCTGCGCCAGGTCCCTGGACACAGACTCCTACTGCAGCTATTAGAACATAACTGTCTTAACTACTTGAACTTGAACTTGACAGAACTCCTCCTCCACTTAGAACTCCTTCCAGAACTAACTTTTGACACAGTGCTGTGCCTTATGTACACTCTGGGGCTGACACACCTCTGACATCACTAACCATGGAGTCAGAGCATGTGACCACTCCCATCCATACACAGGGCACCCCACCAGGGTGTGAGGGCAAACCTCCATAATTACTGCTGGCATGCCCACAACTTACCAGGCCTTACTGTCAGCAGGAGAGATGACTGTAGCCATTTTACATGATCCGCTACATTCTCCCCCTGGTGAATCCCATCGTCCTCGCTGGGACCTAAATTTGTATACCCTTTTCCAGGAAGCACTGTAACACAAAAACATAATTAGAACATCTTACAAATTTTCATAATGCACACAAAAATGTCTACAGTACACTCCGCCAAGCCCGCCCCGACCAGCAGCCACGAACCCGCGTAATGCATAGTACCTCCTAAAAGTAGTGACTGGGGTCAGGTTTCCTTACCTCCCTTCCACCCATATCCAGGACCGTAACATAGTAATGTCTCGGCAGTCCCCTCTCGGGCCTATAGGTCACCTTATGCTTGTAGATGTTCCTTCCTATGCCCCATATGCGCACTAAATGTTCTATCCGCTCCTAGGCCTTCTTTCCTATCACTGCACTTCCCCTACCGACCAAGTACATCTCAATGGTCTCCCTAAGCCACCTCCCTCTGTTCTCCTCTATTTCATCCATGAGAGGCTCAGGGACGTAAGGGTACTCCAACCCGTGGGATGATTTGTAACGAGCTATTATCGCCCGTTCCGCTCTGCTGACCCTGGTCAGTTCAGCTCTACCTGCCCTCCCAGGTAACACCCATGACAGGGGCTCATCAGGATCCACAGGATCTGACAGTATGTCGGGACCCATGGGTTCTATCTCCCTATGCTCAATTTGAATCCATCGTTCCTGCAGCTCTCTGTCCCTCTGCTCAGGGGTGAACTCTCCTACTGCCCACCAGTAGTCTACCACATCCTCCCTCCGGATGAGAAACCGAGTACGGTCCATCCATGCAGAATACCCTTCAAAGAGTGGGGCCCACCAACGGTGCTCTTTGAACTTGTGTGACTCCCCTGAATCGCTTTCATCCCCCTGGGAAAATACCCCCGATGTCCGTGCCGATCGCGGTACAGACCACCTTGATGATCCCGGGGCCTTTTTCACTGGGTCGGGAGCCACAGGGGGCAGCCACCGACCTACCGCGGCCGTTCTCAACTCTCCCCCCCCCCGGGAAGTGCCTTCCGTAGCGCAACTGCGCTTTCTCCCCCCAGTCCGTTTCACCTCCTCTTCCGAGGGTATGTCCACCGATTCTAAGCTAGGCGGGGATCCCGTGGAACCGGTGACAGGGGCAGGGGTTTTATCTAGGACGTGGGATGGGACATAAGGGCAAGCGATTGGACCCCACGGGGTTATGACCCGTTCTCGGCTGTCCGTAGACTGGTCCAATGAGGATACCTCACCCTCCTCAGTCCTCGGATCGCCTATCCAACTCCTGGGCCTTTGAGGTGATCGAGGGACCTTCCCCCGATCGCCGAAGCGTCGCTGCGTCTTTCCCAGCGGTTCCGCCGTCGCCACCGGAAGTGATGTCCTCCCCAGAACCGGAAACGCCGCCATCTTGGGTTGGACCCCCATTCGGGATCTCTTCCTCGATGACGACATCCGGAAGCTCCGCCGTCGTCTTCACCGGAAGTGATGCCGTCTCTCCACGTGCGCCTTGGGCCTGGCACGGCCCTTCCTCCGCTGCGCTGTCTGCCGGGACAAGGTAAGTGATGGGGCTGCTTCTCTTACCAGTCCGCAGGGGCTTAGGCGTCTCTCTCCCGTCGCCTTCAGGTCCTGGGACGGCGGGACTCCGTCTCTCGGCTCGCCGATCTGCGGGGGACGCCCTGTTCTCCAGACTGCCACTCACCCCACGGGGTGTCGTCCGTCCTGGGTCCCTCTTTGGTCCCGATTTCGCCACCGCTAACTCACGGAGATCCTCATCGGAGTAATCTCCCTTCCCTGATCTCGGGGTCACCGAGCGTGGCGAAAGTCTTTTCTCTGCGCGGTCGGGGAGTGACCCGACCGTCTCGGTTGCTACTGACCCAGCCGACTTGGTCGACTCCAGTCCCCTTTCTCCGGGACTCACACGGCTGATCCACAGTGCGCCAGGGGACTCGGCGGAGCGCCTAGCCGTATCCCCCGGGGGGTCAGCAGGTTGAATGGGTATAAATGTGGGCATGGGCCACAGATATAATGTCCCGCAATGTGGGCAACGTGCCGCCGTGTTGACAGTGCCTCCAGGCAGCCCGCATTGTAGGCAGAGCCCGACCACCGTCTCTGTATTTGCCACCCTTACTACCAGTAGCCCGCCGGGTACCGAGTAGGCCACAGTGGAGGAGCAGGCCATTCTCTGCACAGGAGCCACTTCCTGTATAGGTCTCTTCAGGTCAGTGGTTCCTCGCAACTGACTGGTAGAAGTTGCTGGGTCCGCCACTCCCTGCTTCGGCTCCTCCTTCCACTGGCATAGCTGGAACCCGCCCCCAGGGGTTGCAATTATGGGCGGATCCCACAGGGGAATATCATGCCCCTTAATTAAGGCCGCACCTTTCTCAGTCCTGGTGGGCGCGGTCTGCGTTTCCGCGCCAATTTCCTCATCAGAGTGGGATTCTTGGGCCGCGGCTAGTTCCCGCCTTCTCCTAGCTGCTGCTTTTCGTGCAAAATATCCCTCCTTTTTGCACGTTACCTCCGCGGCCGGAACTACTACTTGTAGTGGCGCCGTCTGGATATCAGTCCCTGGGCCCAGTGGGTGCATTCCCACAGGCCATAATTGAAAGTCACTCCCCCTGGTGGAAATCAGGGCGGGGTCCCATAGACTAAGCGGTTGACTCAGCACAGGGGCCGAGTGAGTCACTGTCCATGAAGACGCAGCCATAGCTTTCGCGCCATGCCCCCCATCAAGGCGGGGCTCTGCTGTTCGCGCCATTCCCGGCCAGCTCTTTGCAAGTTCTGCATCAGCCTTTTTCTCTGCGACTGGCCCATGCGGTCTCCCTAGCAAGCGGGAACCGCCATTTTGGTTGGCTTTTAAGCCCGAAATGTCAGTTTGTATGCTCTTCTCGCTGGGTTCCCCCCCAGTTATCACAATGTCCTCACACTCTTCAAGGGTGGCCCCTCGGTGTCCCAGACAGGACAAAAACGGGGCAGCCACAGCCTTCGCTCCACTCCAGAGCAGATTAGTTAAAGACAGCTCAGCGACAGTTTGCTCTTCAGTGGGGCGCACGCCACGGGTGCCTTCCCCATCAGCCTCTGGTCACCATTTTGGATTCTCCGCACCGCGCGGATCCTCCATTTCTTGGGTTGCCACACTCTCGTACCAATTGTCGTACATGGGGCTCCACTCTGCGGGGCAGCCACCACACCAGTACAATAAAGATTTGCTTCAGATGCACCACCACATGTGTACCTGACCTAGGCTGGACTCATGTTGCACTACCTCAGGCTAGGCTCACTCTCTCTGTGTCTGCTGTAACTCCTTCCTCCCAGTCTGTGCTCCCTATGGTAAGTGTCTGGAATGGGCTAGAGTACTCTGGCTCTGCCATGCAGTACTTGGGGCGTCTACCTCTCTTGGTCAGCCTAGCGCAGACCCTTTCCAGGATTCCTGACCACGTTAACAGGCTATCCCTTCTGGCGTCCTACCAACTAGCACTGCCTCAAAGTGACTCGGTCAGCTATAGCCCGGCTCCAAACCCCTCACTCCTTTCAGGCCCCTAGGTCGTCCCTGCGAACTGACAATACCCTGTCAGCCCCTGACCACCCCTAGGTCCGTCCCTACGCAGCACAGAGTGGCAGCAGACTCTCTCCCTGTTTCCCAGTGTGCCTAGCTAGAGCCTGTCCTGTTGACAGATCTGATCTCAGCAGCTCGCCTCCAAATGTAACGGTATTTCTGGCCCAGCCTGACCCACCCAATCTCACATTGGCCCCTGTGGTCTAACCGGTCCCCATTACAGTGTGGTAGTGTCTGGTGGTGCACCTGTTGGCTACAGGACTCCTGAGTCTCCCGCATGATGGTGTGTGGGGAGGACCCGTCCAGACAGGCAGCTGAGGTAGTGTGCTGAGTCCTACCTAGTTCCAGTGCAGCGCCTCCACCTCTTCAGGGTCCCTTCGGTCACTTGGGGATGGTCCTGGTGAGGAACTCCTCGGTGGTGCAGCCCCCTGTGCAATCACTTGACTCTTACACACGAGGGTTTCTGTGATCAGCTTCATCTTTATTGATACGGTGGGCTAGCTGCCCTCCACAATGGAATGTCTCTAGCCCATCATGGTGCCCGTGCTTCCCTTTGAAAGGTATGTCACCTTGATCAGGGATTCCCTATCCCAGCCGGGATATCTTTATTCTGCGCCAGGTCCCTGGACACAGACTCCTACTGCAGCTATTAGAACATAACTGTCTTAACTACTTGAACTTGAACTTGACAGAACTCCTCCTCCACTTAGAACTCCTTCCAGAACTAACTTTTGACACAGTGCTGTGCCTTATGTACACTCTGGGGCTGACACACCTCTGACATCACTAACCATGGAGTCAGAGCATGTGACCACTCCCATCCATACACAGGGCACCCCACCAGGGTGTGAGGGCAAACCTCCATAATTACTGCTGGCATGCCCACAACTTACCAGGCCTTACTGTCAGCAGGAGAGATGACTGTAGCCATTTTACATGACCGCTACATAAGGATAATGGAAAACCCGTCAATAAAAAAATTGAGAAAAAGAAGAGCAAACAGGAGCCTTCTGTGAAATCCACATCCAAATCCCGCAGCCTCAGTTACTCAGCTTGAAAGTGGTCAAAACTATCATTAAGGAAAGCATTTGCCATATGTCGTGAGTGACCATCTGAAGACTCGGGGCTGTTTTTTTCCATAAAGCCGCAATTACACATCTAGCAGGCAAGAAAATGTGTAAAGATAGTTTGCGCTCTCTGTTAGAAAAAGTGCTCTCTCATTTGAAAAATCTCCGCTAGGGAGTGAAACGTACGTTGGGGCACATGATTTATTGTGATGTCAGACGTCACAGGGGTTTGAGCTAGCAGAGAAGAAAGGAGAGGAAACCCCAGTGTTCCAAGACATTCATATATTAAACTAACTGATATACCCGGCGTTGCCCGGAGGCAGGGAGGGGGGGCGTGAAAGGCAGGAGGGGGGGGCGTGAAAGGCAGGAGGGGGGGCGTGAAAGGCAGGGGGAGGGGGCGTGAAAGGCAGAGGGGGGGGCGTGAAAGGCAGGGGGGGGGTGAAAGGCAGGGGGGGGACGTGAAAGGCAGGGGGGGCGTGAAAGGCAGGGGGGGCGTGAAAAGCAGGGGGGGGTGAAAGGCAGGGGGGGCGTGAAAGGCAGAGGGGTGTGTGAAAGGCAGGGGGTGTGTGAAAGGCAGGGGGGGCATGAAAGGCAGGGAGGGGGTGTGAAAGGCAGGGGGTGTGTGTGAAAGGCAGGGGAGGGGCCTGAAAGGCAGGGGGGGTGGGAGGCGTGAAAGGCAGGGGGGGCGGGGGCATGAAAGGCAGGGGGGCGTGAAAGGCAGGGGGGGCGGGGACATGAAAGGCAGGGGGGGGCGTGAAAAGCAGGGGGGGCGTGAAAGGCAGGGGGGGGGGCGTGAAAGGCAGGGGGGGCGTGAAAGGCAGGGGGGCGTGAAAGGCAGGGGGGGCGTGAAAGGCAGAGGGGGGCGTGAAAGGCAGGGGGACATGAAAGGCAGGGGGGCGTGAAAGGCAGGGGGCGTGAAAGGCAGGGGGGGCATGAAAGGCAGGGGGGACGTGAAAGGCAGGGGGGACGTGAAAGGCAGGGGGGTCGTGAAAGGCAGGGGAGGGGCGTGAAAGGCAGGGGAGGGGCGTGAAAGGCAGGGGGGGCGTGAAAGGCAGGGGGGGGCGTGAAAGGCAGGGGGGGCGTGAAAGGCGGGGGGGGCGTGAAAGGCAGGGGGGGGTGAAAGGCAGGGGGGGGCGTGAAAGGCAGGGGGGGCGTGAAAGGCAGGGGGGGCGTGAAAGGCAGGGGGGGCATGAAAGGCGGGGGGGGTGACACACACACACAGTGTCACACACACAGTGTCACACACACACACACAGTGAGACACACACACACACACACAGTGAGACACACACACACACACAGTGATACACACAAACACACACAGTGATACACACAAACAGTGTCACACACACACACACACACACACACACACACACACACACACACACACACACACACACAGTGTCCCCCCCCCCCACACACACACAGTGACACACACACACACACACGTCACCTAGAGCGACACACACGCGACACCGTGTGTGTGTGTGTGTGTGTGTGTGTGTGTGTGTGTGTGTGTGTGTGTGTGTGTGTGTGTGTGTGTGTGTGTGTGTGTGTGTGTGTGTGTGTGTGTGTGTGTAGTACTGGCAACTTTGCTTAATTGCTCACTCACCCTTACTTTTCTTTTACTATACTAACAGTCATCCCATTTTCAAGATCTATTTAAAATTACCACCATTGTAAATACTCAGAAAGGCTCCATAACTCAGCTCTCATCACAGCAGCATTGCAATCTCTGCAGCACTCTTACTTACAGATCATCCCCAAGAAGGCAGAGCAGGTTACTTATTCAATGGCATGATTTAATATGCAATTTAAAGCTGAATTTTGAAGTCTAAATTTGAAAGCTACTGTATTGATGACAGGGAGGGAGGGGGGTGGTGAGAGGATGAAGGGATGGAGGGTAACAGAGGATGAAGGGAGGGGGTGAGAGTGGATGAAGGGAGGGGGATGGGGGGATGAGAGAGGATGAAGGGAGAGGGTGAGAGGACAAAGGGGGGTGAGAGGGCAAGGGGGGTGGGAGGGTGAGAGGACAAGGGGGGAGAGAGAGGATGAGGAGGGGGTGCAACAATCTTGGAATTTGTGGGAGGAGCAGTAAGATCAGTATTGCTCGCCATGTACAGTATGACTGCAGGTCAGTTATTTATAAATGATCTGACCATTACGTCATTTGTTCTAAATTTCACTCCAAGCAGGCACCAATTTGCACTATTTCATATTCTATTTCCTAAAACAATCCTCGGAAGGGCGCTCCCTCCCAAGACTCCGCCCCAGATTTTTTACGAAATAGAATATAAATTGGTGCAAATTGGAGAATACTTGGAGTGAAATTTAGAACAAATAACCTAACAGTCAGGTCATTTATAAATAACATTCTTCCCCACAAACGATTCTCGAGTGCGTCGCACCTTTCACCATTGTGTCCAGTATTTTTGGACAAGCCACCTGGCAACCCTACTCGCTCTCCCGCCGCCCGGCACCACGGTTCCGCTCACTCTCCTCCCCGCCCGGCACCCCTGCTCCCCGGCTCCGCTTGCTCTCCTCCCGCCCGACACCCCGGCGCCACTCGCTCTCCGCCCGCCTGGCACCCCGGCTCGTGTCACAACTGCTCGCAGCCTAGCAGTGCAGCACTTATGGTGCCTGCTGCTGCTAGTGAGCGTGTGGGAGCCTGGGAGCGACAGTGTAAGTAGGGCCCCGTGCACTGCTTTGCCTGGGGGCCCCTAATGTTGTTAAGATGGCCCTGGTTGTAAGAGAATGGTGGGGGAGGGGTGATGAGAGAATAGTGGGGAGATTGCGGGTGGTGAGAGAATGGTGGGGGGAGTGGGGTTAGAGTGTTGGGGGAGAAAGAGAGAATTGGGGTGAGAGAAAATGGGAAGAAGAAGTGGAGAGAGAGGGAGAGATAGAAGGGGATAGTGTGTGTGATTCTATCAAAATAATGTTTGGGGGCCGGTGGGGCAGGGAGTGGCACAGTTGCCCGGGACAGAAATACCACGTTTCTCTTCTGTACACAGCAGTAGAAGAACGGAGTTCATCAATAGTGCTCTAAGTGACTATGGATAATGGAAATAACAATATCAATTCAAATATTCTTGATAGAAGATGTCTTGATGCAGGCTATTGATATACAGGTGAGTATTGGGTATGTAGGTGAGCGCTGTGTAGAGGACATATATATTGAAGTCCTAGAGGTGTTGTGAATGAAGAGTGTTAAGCTCCATCACATCACTCCTAATGAGGACAATGTCACACACGCTTGAAACCACCCTAGTGTATACCTCCAAAATAGAATAAAGGATAAACTCACATGAAAAAGCCTGTTTTCTTCTTGTTGGTGGCGTGCATCCGGAAAAGTGGTAGATAGGTGGGTATTCTGCTGGAGGCAGTGTGTCAGAGCACAGCCATAAATGATCAGGAAAGCAGCTTGTGGTTAAAAGATATTCTTTATTCGGACATCATGGTGCAGTCAGGGAAATGGAGGGAGCTCTTACGCGTTTCACGCCTCGTTGGCGCTTCGTCAGAGAGTGAAAAAGTAATGCTGGGACCCCCTTGATATAGTGCCTCTCATTGCGTTTCAAATTGCTCACAGCCGCGGCTCGATTGGCCGGAAGTGATGATACCGGAAGTCAGGAACCGGATGTGACGCGACGGGCTCCATGCATAGATGGTTTGTTTACAAGCTGCGATCTCCATGACTACAAGCATAGCTTGTAAACAAACCATCTATGCATGGAGCCCGTCGCGTCACATCCGGTTCCTGACTTCCGGTATCATCACTTCCGGCCAATCGAGCCGCGGCTGTGAGCAATTTGAAACGCAATGAGAGGCACTATATCCAGGCTCCCTCCATTTCCCTGACTGCACCATGATGTCCGAATAAAGAATATCTTTTAACCACAAGCTGCTTTCCTGATCATTTATGGCTGTGCTCTGACACACTGCCTCCAGCAGAATACCCACCTTTCTCTTCTGTACGCAAGAGTATGTTGTGTGGGGGGTTGCATAAAATGTGTAGTACAATTGCAAAGGGCAGAGGGCTCTCCCCACGCCCACCGGGTCATAGTAATATAATTAGTAAGATGTGCATTAAAGATTTGGGACCTGTGTAGTCAGCAGCATCTACCAGCATTTCTCCTTGTGTTTTAGATATGTCTAATTTATTATTTAGGACTAAATTAAAGTTTCCTCCGACCACTAATTTACCCTTTTTTTAAAAAAATATTTCCTAGGTCGTTAAAGAGGGACTCAAGGGATGATTTACTGTAGGTGTTGGTGGAATACTGGGTTATAAATGGTACCTGTTGAGATCAAATATCGACCGTCTCTATCTGTTTTCGTTTTATCCAAAATGAAGGGAACGTTATTACTAAACATAATTGCAGCATCTCTCTATTTTTTGTGCAGCAGATGAGAGAAAAACAGAAGAGTATTTTTTTTATCAAAACACTTAGCTGAGGAGTGGGGATTAAAATGGGCCTACGGAAGCATCAAACTATCAGCTTTCTTATATTCCATGACAGCTGCCTATCACTTGCTGGCTATTGAAGCCCTTAACATTATGTGAGACAATCTTATAAGGCATAATTAGAAATTAAAGGAGAATATACTGAGCATAAATATTACTAATTGGAGAGACGGAGAACTAACACTGAAAGAAAGTAGAGTACATACTCCTATGTACTGTACCATCATTAGCAGGCGGATCAACACAAAAGGGGAGGAAAAACTAAGTGCAACTAATAAATGGGAGATCTGGATAGATAGGTGTCCCGAAACAAATTCCCAGCAAACCAGGGGAGATGAGACGGGAGGAACTGTGCAATTTGTGGGGGTAGAGGGGTAAGACATGCAAAGGCATAAGGCAGCACGGCAGCCTGCACCCGGGCAGAAAGAACATTTTTAAAACCTACATGTAAGATTTTTTTCCTCCCTTTTTCTTGCCCTCCTTTCCCTTTTTAATTTTTTTTTCATGTACAGTATAACTTTCCCCAGATAATAATTTTTGTTCCTCTTTTGAGTAAAAGTAAATGTGTTAATGATAACGTGTTCCTTAGTTATCTTTAGGGAGTGGGTATTATAAAGAAAAAGCACACTGTAGTGCACTTAGCACTTTTGTACATATGAATTATTTACACTGGCGACACACTTTATTCGAGCTCGGCTAGTCCCACGAATTCGGGTATACCCGGGTGTATTGAGGTTTGTGACTGTTTTCTGCCCGAGTGCATTGAGGTATTTTCCAGGCAGGGATTGAAGCATTTTATTCCCGCTGGCTGCAATACTGCACAGTATATATATATACTGCATTACAATTCATGAATTTATGCCATCTGGTAGACACGCGAAGCATTGCAGCCTATTAAATCCTAATCATTATCATTTAACAGATCAGCCGCCCGTCAGCCAGGCATGAACCCAGGCTGGGAAGGCAAACGCAACGGGGCTTGTCAGAGGTGAGGAGCGGCGCATTCCAGGTATCTGCCAGGTACATACTGGGTATTTGCTCGAATAAAGTGTGTCGGTGCAGTATCACACGAGGAATAGAGTAGCGCTACGAAGAGTTAATTCTTTGTGCTGCTGGACGGAGAACCGTTAAACGTTTGATAGTTTGTGGTAGGTACAATACATATACTGCATGTTTAATCACTCACATACAATCTACCTCAAAGCAGGTGCACACGTGGTTGATGCTGCTTACACTGGTTGTGCTCCCTCTTGTGAGACAAATTACAACTTAATTACATGAAATCCACTACTAACAGCTGTCCCAGGCCAGAAAGGTGTTTTTTGCTTTCTAATATTGTACTAGACATGCCGGTATTAATAGCACAGGACAGTTTCTCTGTATAATACCACTTTCATTTATCCTCAAAGGAATTAAAATGTCAGCTTCCAAAACAGCCAAGTAAGCTATGCACAGAAAGGCTTCCTGCACTTGTCTCCTCCATTTTACACAACAAGCTATAAGTCGTTTTGTTTGTTTTCCATGCCTGACATTTCCAGGAAGGTCAGCACGACCTTCAGACAGGAAAGCAATCACTATTTATTTAATATCATCCAAATAGCTTTTCATGTCAGAATCTATTATAACACTGCAAAGTTGCTTAACCTCATATCAATATAGGAATAAGCCAGGGCTCACACGCTCAATTTAAAATATGAATTAAACTTCACAAGGAGCGTCGGTTTCATAATTTGTTCGGCAATCAAAATAAATATTGTTGGTACTCCAAAAGGTAAGCTTTAATCGAAACCTAACAGGCTCCGTACACTCAATTTAACTACTTACCCAATAACATACTCCCATCATTTTGATCACTCGGATAAAATTTAACACGGTTAAATCAAAGTTAACATTCTACACAAAGAAACACAGTTTGGACACTTTACAACCCTATATTTTAATAAAATGGACACAAGGGATTACTTTAGATTTACAGTGCTCAAAAATCGAACTGCAGAAAGAGGAGGACGGTGAGGAGGCCGGATAGTGACATCACAACTGTCAGAGTGCTGCAGTGGAACAGTGAACGTCTTTTTCTAAATAAATCCCAGCACAGATCATAACATTATAGTTTATTAATGATACTGCATGCTCTCAAAATCTTTTTACAAACTGTTTAGTGTAACTGTGACTAGAAAATGGCATGAGGGATCATAAAATAAATAAATCAATCAAATTCAATCTGCACACTTGAAAGATGTCTAAAGCAGCAGTCCGAGCTGAGGTTTTTTTTAAATTTTTTAAAAAGATTTTTTTAAAGATTCCCTTTAATATGTTCATCAATACAATCCACACAATGATATGTAATTAGGTAAGTTGCCGATCGATCAATGAAGATTTGGTTCGGGGGTTCACTAAATGGCTGTCAGTGCAGCAGAAGAGGACCAAAGATGCAAAGTTTTGTGGGGAAGATCATGTGACCAGGCAGTCACTAGATACAATTTGTGCTCGATCTGCTAGAGAGAGGGCAGGGCTCAAAAAGGTGTGTTTCAGAAGAGGAAGGGGATGTGACTTTTTGAATGGTTGCTATAGAAACAAAAAATGCTTGTTACATTATAATACATTAAAAATATCATTTAGAGTTTTTTTTTTTAAATGCTACAAGTATTTTCTCATAGTACAGAACTGCTTTATTTAAAAAAAACACATGTAGGATATTGCTTGGTCTGCAGCTTTAAACTCTTCAAGTCATAGACTGTTTGACGCCCTCCTTTTTTACCTCTTTGCTAGTCGCTTTTGGGGTGTCATGAATTCACCATTTATATTTTCATGCAGTGTAGATGAAGACAACCGCACACGAGGTTCAGTACCAATCATTCTTGATTATAACATTGTGTAGGGCAGAAACAACACAATGTTTTGGTGGATAGACACACCCTTCGCCAGGTGTAAAATTGGCACTGAACCTTGTGTGTTGTTGTCTTAACCTACACTTCATAATGAACATCCCATCTGGCCTTTTTGGGCCTATTCTTTTTTTGCCCAGGCTTTCATTGGGATCCATAACTATAAGTGAAACAGGTCCAACCGTCTACAGGGGTGAGCAAACTTTTTATGCCGAGCCCCCCTTTTTATCCATGAAATTTCTCGGGCCCCCCCTGCCTGATGTAATCAAAATCACATGAAAAAAAAACCTTTATTAAACGGTATACAATGTAAATACAAATATGTCTAAGGCCGCGCGTATAGTGCCCGCGACGTCACCCGTCGTCGCTAGCGAAAGTTGTATTTCGCTTTGCGGCGGTGCGGGCGACCTGGCCATTGATTGGTTCAGGGGCTGTCACATGAGACGACAGCTCCTGAAAAATCAAATATTGCCGGCTTCAAAAAATCGCGTCACCACGTCACGCTTACTATAAGCGCACGCGGCGGCGACAATGCATTTGTATTCGGGCGACGTCGCATCGCCGGCACTATAAGCGCAGCCTAAATACTTACATACTTCAACAGCTCGCTCTTGCAAAATTAGGCTGCGTCCACGCTGCCGCTGAGAGCGGTGACATCACCAACTCTCCAAGCATGAGCGCAGGGTGTCCTGCATAATTTTGCAAGCACGAGCGGGGAAGTGTTTACACTTTTTTTTATTATTTCTGTACATTCATAGTATGATTGATATAGTGGCAGACTACCCTCTCGCTTGCAGGGGATCGCAGCGGAGCAGGTTGCCAGCGGAGGAGAGCAGGAACACAGCGCTATTGCAGGGCAGACACCGGAAGGAGGGGCGTTTGACATCACAGCGCTGGTGCTTGCTCCTCCCCCGTACCTCCGAATCACGTGGCCCCACCTGCACTATTCTGTTTGGCCGCCCACGCACGAACAGCTTTTTTGCCTGCGCACCCAGGTTTTGCTGCATGTGCACCGCTGCATTCAATCACAACACCCACACACACAGACAGACAGACAACCAACAGGCACAGCAGACACACAACACTCACTCAAATCACAACCAACACAGCACACACTCAATCACTACACACACACAGTCACAACCAACACTCACATAATCACCACCAACACACACAACACTCAATCACAACACCAACACACACAGACAACCAACAGGCACAGCACAAACACACACACACACACACACACACACACAACACACACTGCAGTCCATATATATATATGTAACCCTGCTTACCCCATTCCCCCAGACTCTACGGTGGTGTCTAGGGTGCATGAGGGCAGATTACATGCAGTGTGGTGCATACCTGTGAGGAACAGGAGGGCCTGAGCTTCCCACGATGTTATTGGGGAGCCAGGACCAGGCTTCTGGGGTGGTAGCCTCCATGATCTCTTAGTGGTGCAGCGCCTCCATCTTCTATACTCCCAGGAATATGGGACAGGACCTGTATAGAAGAACCCCTTGGGTCCCAGGGCAATAGCTTCCAATTCACACACAGTCTTTGGTAACAAAGGATAATCTCTTTTATTGGCAGATCAGCAACTCCCAATGGTAGTGGCGTCAAGCAGCCGCAAAACAACAGACATGCTGTACTTATTACTCCGCTCTCCTCACACACAGATATCTCCACCAACAGGATGGTCTGGGCTAGGGCGTCAATACCCCATGGCACACCCACGAGGTTATCCTCGCGGTGGGGCTTGGTTTCTCCCCATCACCCCAGGCAGTGGGGTGAGTGCATTGGTCCACCAGGTCTATAACTCTATCAGCTCTACTAAAGGAGGCTGAATCTCTCCACTCCTCTCTCTTCTCCTGCACGCTGCGCAGGGGAGACCGCGGTCTCCTCCAACTCCTCGGACCGATCCACAGGACTCCTCGACTCACGGCATAACTCACTGACAACTCCAGACTCTCGGCATAACTAACTGGCAACTCCAGACTCTCGGCATAACTAACTCTACTCACAGGAGTTGGCTGCTAAATATAGAGCTAGCCCCACCTCTCGTGATGTCAGCAGAACCTCCCCTTTTGCTCACGCCTGCAACAGAGTCCAGGCCTGCATCTACCACTCAGGGCTGGGCTATGAAGGGGGAAAACCCATGATGATTACTGGCGCCTGATCTTAACAGGACTTACCACAGTAGAAGGGAGATAGGTATAGCCTGTGCTGTTTACAGGGGGCTACATATATATACACATACACACACATATGTGTATATATATATATATATACATATATATATATATATATATATATATATATATATATATATATATATATATATATATATCCACACACACACGTATATATATCCACACACACACATATATATATATACACACACATACACACACACATATATATATCCACACACACACATCCACACACACACCCACACACATATATATCCACACACACACACATCCACACATCCACACACATCCACACACATACACACACACACACACACACACACACACACATCCACACACATCCACATCCACACACACACATCCACACACATCCACATCCACACAAACACATCCACACACATCCACACACACACATCCACACACACACATCCACACACACACACACACACACACCCCTGGTGGATGGAGGGAGTAAGTAAGCCTGCTCCTCAGGTCCCCCCATGTGCTGCTGAAAACGGGCGGGTAACAGACAGGAGGAGGAGGGCTTGTCTGTGTGCAGGGAAGGCCCCGCCCCCTCTGCAAGACAGAGCAGGGAAGCAGCCTCAGCACGGAGCTTCTGGCCAAACGTGCACAGCTCTGCCCGCCCCCAGGTTTCCCCGCATGCAGCCTGCACCCCCCCTACATATTCTTGCGCCCCCCAGTTTGCGCAGTCTACAACATTGGTACTGAGTTCTATATAACAGAAACTATTAACAGTTAACATGATTACACTCAAAGAGAAAAGACAAAAAGAAAACCATACAGATAATCAATCAATAATCTGTCCTTCCACCCCTCTGTCTTCCACTCTGTTTTTGCTGACCTCCAGTAGCAAAGATGAATGATTATGAGTTGCTTTCCCTAGCCAGCTATTGATATTGCTATTTCCCTGCTATTACATTAATTATTTATATCTCTGTCTCTGCCTTGTGAGATCTAGACAACCTGGCTCCATCACATTATATGATGTCAATTTACTTCTTGTTCTCTAACCAGGATTCTCTAACAGGAAGGTTGGTCAGCTAGTAATGCATCCCAGCACTAAAACAGGAGCCCTGTAAATGTTTAGGCATCTTTTTATCTCCCCTTATCACCTCCTGTAGCCCTGGTTCCTAGCGAACACAGACCACTACCATATGCTGTATAACCTGTAGGCGTACAGGGCCTGAGCCTCTGCCACGGAGAGCCTGGGGTACGGTTAATACTTATAACTTGGTGCAGCGCCTCCACCTGCGACAGCTTCCGCCCGAGGGGAAGTGGGTCTTTGCAGGAACTTATGTACATTAACACACACACAGCAATATACCGTTATCAATATGCTTTACTTGCAGCAACCATAAACTACATCAACAGGTGTCCCTCCCTAGAGGAGACACTACTCTCGCGTCCTTTCGAACGCTCACTCTCTCCTTCCCTTCACCGGGTGATCCCACCCCGTGTCCAGTTCCCTCTTGGAATACGTTCCCCACCCTCAAGTGAGTCAGTGAATGTATATGTATGTGACTGCGCAGCACTGTGTCCTGAGTGAATGATGGTACCGTTGGTGCACTTGACGTTTACCTTCTGGGCACTCCCGTACCCGGTTCTGCAACTATCTTCACAAAGGATCGGCGTGGGCATAGATGACGTCACCGGTAGGTGTCCGGGGCGATCCCACCCAGACAAGCTGCCACTTGGTAGCGGGGCCTGATCCCAGACCTCCCGCTGACTTATAACTGTCCCGGTAGCGATCGTGTACAATAAGGGGATCCGGAACCTGTCTATGGCCAGTCCCTAGCTCAGCGTTACACTACTGGGGCTCAGGGCCTAACTGGGCCTGGGGCATATGGCCTAGGTAGGGGGCGGACTGCCTCCCTACACCGGAGCTCCTTCTCCTTTCCTCATACCGCTCGCAATGACCCAACGTGCGCGACACCACTTCCTTTTCCTCCCTACCGCGTACCTGATTGGTCCTCGCGCGTCACGGGGCCCCGCTGGGCTGCTGGGACCCATAGTCCCCTAATTCCCTGCCTATCCGAGCTCTCCTCCTTTGCGGGCTTTGGTCACATAGTTTGCGCATGCGCAACCTCCTGCCAGACCAGTTCTGGGCCGGCACCAACCTAACATGGCTGCTCCCTGAACGCGGAACCTCCGTTATCGGAGCGTTCCCTAGGTGCAGCATCTCCCACCCCACAACAACAATTTGTGGAAAAAGGGATCAGGATTCTCTAACAGGAAGGTTGGTCAGCTAGTAATGCATCCCAGCACTAAAACAGGAGCCCTGTAAATGTTTAGGCATCTTTTTATCTCCCCTTATCACCTCCTTTATTCTGTATTGCTCTCTTAATTGTTTTTTGCTATGGGAGTAGTCCCCCTTCCCTTGGGGTCCCCCAATGTTGAACCACATTAATTTTCCCTGGTTGTGGGGATACATACTTGGAAAGGTACAGCCGCCATTTCCTTGTAATTAAAGTCATAGGAGCCAATAGGAAGCCGTGGCAGATGACGTTGCAGCTTCATATTAGATCCGCGTTCCACAGGAGATTTAAACCTCCAATTTGATTCCCCTGGAGAGGACGGTACAGGCGCTGCGACCTTCAGTGGTATCTTGGGAATAGCGGGGTTCCGCTCTAGCGATCCCCTACTTCCTGTCCATGTAAAGGGAGGCGGAAGGGGGAAAACAAAAAGCAAAAACAAAATGGAGTATTGAGAAATGCATCTTTAAACTACATGTTTTAACAATTCTTACCTGATTATTGTCCTCGTGCACAAAACTGTGCAGTTAATGCATTTACTGTGCATTACAAACCTAGCACGGTTTTTTTAAAAGTAAGGCATGTGTGCCATCAGTTTTCATTTTTGAGCCTTGGAAAATAAAGACCCCATTTGTCATCATATCTGTTTCCTAGTTATCCTCAGCTGTGTACAACTTCAGCTGTGCAACCCTGCGTCTGCATGGCGTGTTCTTAAATAACGGGGACTTTATTTTTAGCATTTACTTGACAGAACTACTGCTTGCAAACTGTCATGTACATTTCCATATTTACATGTACTTCTCCGCATCATAACTGTGCAGTGACTTTAGGATTGACTTTTTCAAAATCGCTGCACCTTTGGACACACGTAGTTAAAAAATACAGAACACCTACAAGCTCAAATTGAACCCCCAAAATAACCACAACATATATATAAGCATATAAGTTTCACAGAGGAGTGCTACTGAGCATGGCAATTTATATTTAAAACCAGAGACATAACATAAAACACAGACAAAGCTCAGTGCACATCCAGAAAAACTTATATACGGTACAGTGCCTAAATATACATGTATAAATAACTAATAAATAAAATGGTCTTTTAGTTTAGTTTAACATTTTGGCCAAATTGTTGTAAGCCCTTGAGCCAAACTTCACGGTAGACCACGTTTCAAGGGTCCCTACACTAATATAAATTCTTAATAACCTGTGCATTGCCAGGAAGAATTCTTCCTGGCAATGCACAGGTTATTAAGAATTTATATTAGTGTAGGGACCCTTGAAACGTGGTCTGCCGTGAAGTTTGGCTCAAGGGCTTACAACAATTTGGCCAAAATGTTAAACTAAAAGACCATTTTATTTATTAGTTATTTATACATGTATATTTAGGCACTGTACCGTATATAAGTTTTTCTGGATGTGCACTGAGCTTTGTCTGTGTTTTATGTTATGTCTCTGGTTTTAGACACACGTAGTTAGTCAGTAAGTTCCTCTGTGCACATTGGAAGTGCTTAGATGCATACCCAAAGTCTTGTGACAGAATACATTGACTTTCACAAACAGAGGCGGCCGTGGCTGTGGGCAATATAGGCGGCCACATGGAATCCCATATCTCAAGAGGCCTCTATGCTTGTACAAAGTGTAATGCATGTATGAGCACCAGTGAATATGTGCGCATGTTGTGCTAAATGAGTGCCAGTACAGGTGCATGAACTGTATGGGTGCCAGTGAATATCTGTGTATATATGAGTGTCATTACATGTGCATACTGTATATGAGTGCCAGTACATGTGTGTGTGTGAGCGCCAGTGAATATGTGTGTATATATGAGTAGCACTACGTGTGCATATATGGAGTGCCAGTACGTGTGTGTGGAAGCGCCAGTGAATATGTGTGTATATATGAGTGGCACCAAGTGTGCATATATGGAGTGCCAGTACGTGTGTGTGAGCGCCAGTGAATAAGTGTGTATATATGAGTGGCACTACGTGTGCATATATGAGAGCCAGTACGTGTGTGTGGAAGCGCCTGTGAATATGTGTGTATATATGAGTGGCACTACGTGTGCATATATGGAGTGCCAGTACGTGTGTGTGTGTGTGAGCGCCAGTGAACATGTGTGTATATATGAGTGGCACTACGTGTGCATATATGGAGTGCCAGTACGTGTGTGTGTGTGAGCGCCAGTGAATATGTGTGTATATATGAGTGGCACTACGTGTGCATATATGGAGTGCCAGTACGTGTGTGTGTGTGTGAGCGCCAGTGAATATGTGTGTATATATGAGTGGCACTACGTGTGCATATATGAGTGCCAGTATGTGTGTGTGTGGAAGCACCAGTGAATATGTGTGTATATATGAGTGGCACTACGTGTGCATATATGAGTGCCAGTACGTGTGCATGTATGAGCGCCATGAGAAGTGTGTGTCTGTAAAGAGCACGCACACTTGAGTGCCTGTAACAGAGAGTTTGTAAGTGTATGCATGGGTGAGTGCCAGATAGGTTAGTGTCTCTGAGAGAGTGGGTTGCATGAATAACAGCCTCTGAATGACTGAGTTTGTGCATAAATGTATGCATGCCTATGACAGTAAGTACAGGGATCAGTGGATGTGAGTGTGCATAGGTGAACATTCCTGAATAAGTGGATGGGCGCAAATGATTCCTAAAGCCCCAGCTATTAAGACTCTCTTACTCATTGTAGATAAGTGAGCAACAATAGCTGCTGTGGGCAGCACAGTGTCCCCAGTATAAGTTAGGGGCCCTGCATATGTGAAGGGCAGCAAGGATATGTAAGGGGCAATAGTCTCAATTCTACATTTACAAAATGCTTGGGACAGTGATTGTAATGGCTTTAAAAATAGCGATATTTACACAGTGATCGAAGAGGGATCAAAAAAGATTCCCAATAACTGCACTCAGCCAAAATCATTCCTAATACAATAAAGTAGACAGATAGTCTTCAAATAATGTTGGTTTTAATTGGTGTTAATATACCTGGGCTATATATCAGAGATCTGTCTGATATGACTGTGAACCAAAAACTATGTGGTCACAACAAAATGTCTAAAAACATCAACAAAAGAAAAGTTTATTAACCAAATAGACTCACTAATTGCAACATATACAGTATACACGCAGTGACAATTGTTACAAATCCCCGGTGGTGTGATACAACGATATATTGTATTGTATATTGTATTGAATATATATATATATATTGAAACAATGTCAGTATACAGATAGATATAGGGAGATTGTCTTTTTTGTAACAATATCCCCTGAGAGCAATTGTCCCAAACCGCTTGGGTTGTTTCAAGGTAAACAGATAAATAGAAAAAACAAAAGAAAACAGAGCACAACGTTCATAGTGTATTAAATCAAAACATTATATTAAATGACAAGATAAGGTAATCTGCGTACGTCAAAAAAGATTAAAAACAGCATATCATGGGATAATGTTACCCATACGCCTCATCACATGGAAATCAGATGCCTCAGAGATCAGCAACAAGCTGTATAGACAGTCCAGGAGTCACCAACGTGTCTGCTACTTGGAGCATACAGTACACTCCGCGTGTTAGGCTGGAGGTTCCGTCGGCGTTCAATGATGGTGTTGAAAACGCCACATCAGTAGGCAGCAGTAGGGCGTAGAAAGTTCCAAAGGTAGTGTCCCTTCCAGCAGGCTTTGAAGTTTGCCCAGCACGTCTCTAACGTAAATAATAACCTTATGAATCCAAATGATGCCAGTATGGATGTCTCACATAGTGTAAAATATCCTGTCATAGCGGTGATAAGTAGCATATTCAGTGTTGGTAACCAGTTAGTATTGGAAATATATCCTGATGTCCCTGGTTGTTACCGAAGGGGGTTAATCATAATAGAGTGTAGTGATTCATTCAGCCATGTCAGCATACATCCCTAACACAGCAGAGCACATCCACACAATATGGTGTCATTCCAAACTATTGTTTACACCCTAGGTGTTCTCTATATTCAGCAAGTGCAGTGACTGATCAATCAGAAAGTACAATGTTACCCAGGGGTGCGCAAACTTTTAAGTTCGTGCCCCCCCCCCCTGTCTCCACTCCCCCTGCCTATGCCCCCCGCCCCACTTACCTGCTCTTGGGTTACACGTGTCATATGACGTCACGACGTCGCGTGACGCGTTGCCATTTGACGCCGTGTTGTCATGGCGACGCGTCAGGGAAGAGCCAGCTGAGAGCAGGTAACTGAAGTTGCAGAGGCCTCGCGCCTCCCCTGGCATTAAATTTACATGCCTGGGGGAAAAGTGTGCGGGCTCTGCAACCGCGTACACCCCTTAGAATATCCCACGCCCCCCCCCAGTTTGTGCACTGCTCATGTAACCCATGAAAAATCCCCTGTATTTATTAAAACAGGGGTAGCATAAGACACAATATAGTACTTATATATATTTTCAATTGCATAGTACGTGCGCACATATTTTGCACTTGCAGAGAAAACCTATTCAAGCTGTAAGGTGATTACATACATATGCTGCATTGCTGTTGATCTCTGTGTACGTATCCAGAGTCAGTCTTAGGCCTCAGCCATGTTTAGCGCTTGCTTGCTGAAGTGTGCTGACGCAGCACTGAGCCCCTACAGCCGCAATTGGAGCGGCTTTAGTAGGGGCTCACCTGCGCTTCCGCAAGCGCGCGGAAGCGCAGGTCTTACCAGATTTTTAAATTCACGCGCTTGCCGGAGCGCAGGGCCGGTCACGTGAGCGGTTCGCCCAATTAATTGTTACCAGCGGCTTACACACCTCCAAAGTCTCCTGAAGTGGGTGAGAGCATCCTTACATGGGAAATCGTGAGTAATTAGTCTTGATGAAGATTCCTTTGATACACCCCTAATGAGGTTGTAGAGGAGTGTGGATCACCTCACCCATCTTTGGCCTCCAGGGGATACTTGTCCTATTGTTCCAAATCATTTCTCGGACTTCTCACCTTTAAGAACAAGATTGTGTTCATAAACGTATACAATTCTCTTGGTATTTATCCACCCCAGTGTGGAGCTCTCTGTTCATATCGTATGTGTATTATACACATTTTTAATTTTTTTTCTTGCATGATTCAGTTCCTTGAGCATCTATTGCTACCTTTGATCTACTATTTGGAACCCTTTTTGAATTCTATTCTGCAGCTGGCTCTTATTATCTGAAGGAATAATAGTATCTCACCTTTAAAGGGAAGGTTACACAGGTTATTTTTGGACATTTGAAGGGAATTGGAGGAATAACCTCCAGAAACAGGGTTCTACTCGAGGTTCCTGTTATTTGTGTATGGCACAGTGATTCAAAAAAAGTGCTCGTTTTAGTGACCCGGCAGCATCAGCTTCTTCTTTTTTGGCACGTCCATGTCTGCAGTGCACAGCCGTCCCTTCCTGAGTGGAAGAATCCTGCTTTATTTTTGGACGTTGCATCTGCTAGTCATGGTTTGCAGCCATAAGGCTCTTCTTGCTTTTTGCCCTAGAGATTGAGGTTATGTCCATGACCAGCGTGTATAACGCTCATGTGGCTTGAAATGATTTTCTGAGCATGTTTTACATTCTATTCTCCATCGAGTCCTCGAAGAAAATTACATTCTCCCCCAGCTCCTTGCAATTTCTGTTATTGCCTCGTCTAGGCCTGGTTGTGTTTCCCATATTTTAACCTCTTCATCTGTGAAGGACTACATTCTTGTAACTCTTCTTATAATACAGGGCTTTTCTCATAGCTCTTATCAAAGGCTCTACAATACAGGAAGGCCCCGCTTCTCGACGCCCCGCTTTTCGCCGATCCGCCAATACGGCGGTACCGAGAAGGGGGCCGCCATGTCTGCGCATGCGCAGAATGGGCCAGTCCAATGTCGCGCATGAGCAGAATGGGACGGGGTCACTCATGCGCAGAATGGCTGGGTTTGCAGAGTTTGCGCATGTGTATAACGACGCATTGCCGGTCTGTGCATTCACACATACTGAAAATCGCCGGTTCAGCTTTCTGGCAATTTTTGCTTTGCGGCGGGTCCTTAGAATGGAACACGCTACATGCCCGGGGCCCTGCTATACATCAAATCTGAAAGTATTTTCTTTTTGTTCGTCTGAGCCTGAATATATCATATATTATCCCTCCCAGACCATAAAATATGGCATGCCTGATTCGCTCCTTGTAATCTGTCTGGGATCTGTATCTTTTGGGGGAATGTCTATTTGCTTGAAGCACTGCTGACTGTACCGTCCCAGAAACAGAAGCCTTCTTTTATGACAAAAAGATTGCTACTGCACCGACACACTTTATTCGAGCAAATACCCAGTATGTACCTGGCAGATACCTGGAATTCGCCGCTCCTCACCTCTGACAAGCCCCATTGTGTTTGCCTTCCCAGCCTGGGTTCATGCCTGGCTGACGGGCGGCTGATCTGTTAAATGATAATGATTAAGATTTAATAGGCTGCAATGCTTCGCGTGTCTACCAGATGGCATAAATTCATGAATTGTAATGCAGTATATATATATATATACTGTGCAGTATTGCAGCCAGCGGGAATAAAATGCTTCAATCCCTGCCTGGAAAATAACGCAATGCACTCGGGCAGAAAACAGTCACAAACCTCAATACACCCGGGTATACCCGAATTCGTGGGACTAGCCGAGCTCGAATAAAGTGTGTCGCCAGTGTATCTGTAACAATGGATTAAATCCTGCAGTTTTCAAAGTCTGTATATCATGTTATTCCTGCAGGTTTATCGCAAGCTGGGCAAGATTTTTTTTTTTTTTTTTTTTTAGGAGTCTTCTTCCTCTGCTGTCTAAGAAATTTCTTTTTCTGGCGAACTGAAGAAGATCTAACAGAATACATTGAAAATAAAAAATAAAAAACACTAGGGTTCAGCAAGAAAATTGAAGGCACACACTCTCTCTTTAAAAAAATAATATATATATATGTAAGGGGGTCACCCCCGGTTCCCCTGATCTTCCCTTGCCCCCTGCCTTACCTCTGGGGCAGTGGGGGAAGGGAACAGAGACTTCTCCTGGTTGGCGCCGCAATCTTGGCCGGCGCCGTTGGGGTCCTGGTGCTCACGCATGCGCGAAGGCGTGCGCGGGCGACATCGGGCTCGATCTTGGAGGTGGCGGGAGTCTTTGGAGCACCTCTACTGGCGGGCGCCACCATATTGGTTGGCGCAGCCACGTTGGGGATGCTCGCGCATGCACGGAGAGTGGCGCATGCTCAGTTAGCCGCGGCGGCCATCTTAGCACAAGTAGGAGAGGAGCAGAAGAGCGCGCGCGACACAGCAGGCCACAATAGTTTGCTCAAGCGCAGAGAGGCATTGCGGCAGCCATTACAGGCAGCGCAGGCGCAGAAAGAGAGGCATAGGCAGCCATTAGCTAGCAGCCCACGCAGTCCTCATAAGGAAAAGCCTCACAGGGAACTACAACTCCCAGCAGGCTTAGAGGCAGGTGAGTCAGATTGAAGGCAGCCAATAGTGTTTGCAGCTTCCCCTGCAGAGAGTAGATACATTGTATGGGCAATGTGCTGGAAGTCAGTCAGACTGAGGAGACAGTGGGGGAAGGAAGGGGGGCAGAGAGCTGCGAGCTTCTGCCCTAGGTCAGAAGTACCCCGGGCTAGAGTTGAGGCCCTGACTCCCCACTAGTGAGGGTGGGTGTTCATAGGGACAGGCCATTAGGTAAGGACCCTGTGCCCCTTCAGCTGTGTTAGGCAGGGACTTAGTGATAGGCCCTGATGCAGTTCCTTAAGGCTGGGACCCCAGTGATAGTGTTGCTGCATGTTCCTGTATGCTGTGTTGCTGATCCAGAGACTGTCCTTATGGTGGGACGTCCGGCTGGACCCCATTCCACGCGGAAGTACAGATCAGCGCTGGACCAAGCAGCTACGGTAGACCCCTTGCGAAGACGCCCAGGTGCAGGGGCACCTGGGCAGGTATTTACACCCTTCACACGTGCACCAACTTTACCTGGCTCCTCACATGTGACAGGCCTGTTCACACACTTGGGTGGGCTTGGACTCTCTGGACACGGGGTTGGGAAGGGGGTGTAAAGGTATAGCCCAGTTAGGGGCAAAGAAGGTACAGCCCAGTTAGGGGCAAGGGTATAGCCGCCAGCTTAGTGGCAGAAGGTGGCCTATATATATTGTTGTGTATGCTGATGTGCAGTGGTTGACAAATCACCAAAAAATCTACTCGCCACACAAAAAAATCTACTCGCCACCTAGTACCAAACGTGTGCTGCTTGGGCCAATATTTACTCGCCCGGGGGTTAAATCCACTCGCCCGGGGCGAGCAAATGTATAGGTTTGTCGAACACTGCTGATGTGTATTGTGTTATGTTTGATTCTTCATATAGTAAACTGTTATACTTATACTCCTGTGTATGTGGTTACTATATGTGGGTCCTGTGTTGGGAACTTTCTACACTCCTAGAGTCCTACACAGGTGGAGGCGTTGTAAGTAAGATCGTTCCAGAGGATTCACCCCAGGCTCTCACTGGCGGAGGCTCAGACCTCCTGTGAGCCTAACAGGTATACGCACCACACCTGGTAACATATAGGTTCCCCCTCACATGCACTCTATATGGGATTGGGTGGGGGAATACCCGTTACATATATATATATATATATATATATATATATAAAAAATAAAAAACGAATAGACAATATGGTTCTGTGGCTAACGAAATGCTTTTATTTGTGCGAGCTTTCGAGATACACTGATCTCTTCTTCCGGCGGTGTTACAATGAATAAAGCAAGAAAGGTTTAACTTAAAAACAGTGCATCTTGGAATTTATCTGACTGAAGCCTTTCCCTCCCCCCTGTGCAGTATGCGATCTATGACACGGTACGGATATGTATGTGTATATATATATGGCCGCTACTTAGATGATCTTTTGATCATCTGGGATGGAGATGAGGCTAGCCTCAAAAAGGCAATGGACGTTTTCAAAGACAATGATCTGGGACTGAAATTCACCTGGCAGAGCCACCCCAATGAAATTGTATTTCTAGATTTAGTTTTATCGGTCGACGCAAATAACACTATCCAGACAAGAGTTTATTTTAAAGATGTTGCAGTAAACGGATATCTCCATGCGGGTAGTAACCATCATCCCAAAAGGATACAAAATATCCCTCGGAGTCAGTTTAACAGACTCAGACGGAACTGCTCTACTCTGTCTGAATTTGACAAACAGTCGCGTCGTCTGATATCACAGTTTATCAAAAAAGGATATAATTCTGAGATCATTAATCATTCTTACAATAAGGTGAGAAGGATGGACAGAATTGTCCTCCTCAACAAATCCAAAAATAGATTGTCAGATCAAGCAACCTGCACTGAGAGTAACCATCAGCTAGCTAAATATGGGGATGTCAAATTCATTACTAAATATAGTGGTTATTCCAGATAGATAACCGAAGTGCTGAACCAACACTGGAATATAGTCATGTGCGATCCACATCTCAATAAACAGTTGACACCTAGGGTACCTGTAATCTTCTGCAAAGCAACCAACATAAAAAATCGGCTGGCCTCCAGTAGGTTACGGGAACGAGTTCCCATTACAGATCTAGACAAAGGCCATATTGGTAATCACAAATGCGGTAGATCCAGGTGCACTATGCGCAAACATCTTATTGTGTCCTCATCTGTTCAGTCCTCTTCTAATGGGTCTGTGCACCTCATTAAAAGTTCCATTCACTGCTTAACCACTCATGTGGTTTATGTCCTGTCCTGCCCTTGCAATGTTCAATACGTTGGACGTACCAAGCGATCCCTCTGTCTTACGTTCCTAGAACACAGACGTGCGATCATTAAAGGAGTTCTTAACCATAGCGTTCCACGCCACTTTTTAAGTGTACATTCTAAGGATCCAGCGAGTCTAAAGATCATTGGAATCGAAAGTATCTCCAGCTCGAAACTGGGGGAGATAGATTTAAACATTTATGCATGCGCGAATCATACTGGATTTACCAGTTAGGTACGTTGGCACCTCAGGGGTTAAACGAATGCATAGACACCAGTACTCTGGTGTAATCTCTCTCTCTCTCCAATTCCAACAAGATTAGAACATCTCTTTATTCTTGCTCTTTCATTCTCTAACTGTATCCATTAATAGATGGTAGTTTCTATTATGCCATACATCTATCTACTACCCTATATCAATATTGGTGTCTACATCAAGTGTTCACCTAATATATGTCCCTTCTGTCGCACTCTAGACCATCACATTTATATGTTCTATTCTTATAGGGATATTCATTGTAGGTTTTATGAAAATGATTTTGTTTTTTATTATAGAAAACTTTTTTCTTCTTTTTTAATACATATCATTTTTATTTTATAATTTTGCAAGATAATAATTATTACAGTAAATTATATTCTATTTGAGGTTAATTTATATCATTTTAGCCATATGGATAGATTACCTTTATTGTTTGTTTATTTACTATTATCTGTTTATATTTATCTGCATCATTTATTAATTTTATATTAAGTTTTGCATATCCCTTTTATATTTCATCCCTTTAGATAGATATAATATGGTGCTATATGTTTTTACTGTTATTACTGACAATCACACATGCTCAGCTAATGATGTGTTCTGTATCTCTATTTATGTGCATCATGTAACAATTGTACTGATTGGCTGAGCATATTGACGAAATGATTGGCTTCAATCTCCATGCCACAGCCGGAATCAATCTGGCACTATCACTGGTTAGGTATAAATGACATGGAGACTGTCAGCCAATCATCCGTTCAAGAAGTCACTCACATGACGAAACGCGTCGGACGTCGTGACGCATGACGCACTGACGTCATCATCCAACCAGGAAGTGTTTGTGTGGAACTTGCAGCAGCCATCTGTGGGCTAGAAACAGCGTTTCTGTCGGATACAGAGTGAGAGGAGAGTGGCAGTTTCAACTGCATTGCTGGGGCGGCGCCACTATACTGTTTAGTGTGGACATTCCTGCTGTGATACTGAAGGGTCCATCTAAGCGCCACGAGTGCCAGCTTCTTGGATACCAGATACACCACCACGGAAGTGGACAACATCATCCTTCCCCTCTCTACTCCTGATGACATCTTATACTGATAAGTATCTGCCTTATACTGTACATCTTCAGCATAGTATCATTGCTCTGATTATACCCTGGCTACATCTTCCCCTCTACACAGTTCCTGGAGGCTTACAGATTGTCTCAAATGAATGTTTTTTTAAACTATTGAAGTGAGTGCATGTCCTGGCGGCCTCTCTGTTATGTTAATAAATTTGTGTTTTTAACAACAGTATTATGCTATGGAGCTGGCGCTTCTTTTTCTTTTGTTCTTATAGATTCCTTTGATCTGGCTAGATCATATAGAAGCTGCCTCCCCGTACAGTGACTGGAAAACCTTTCTGGATTTGTTTTCATCTACCTATTGGACTGGTCTGTTCTATTTTTTTTCATTGGACACTGTTTTATACATATAATTTCATTTTTGTGTTAAACTATTTTTTCTTTTATATACAACTTATTTTTGTTATATATATATATTACCATCAAATTCAATTAATTTTTTCACTATTTTCACAATTATTTAACACTAATAGTTATTGCACTATTTTTAGAACATTCCTACACTTACACACTGATGGAACAAAACATTTAAATCCAATATAGATCATAAAGTGTACAATATTACTGAATTTATCAATTGTAATACCAAATTCCTAGTGTACCTATTAGAATGCCCCTGCGGCCTGCAATATGTAGGCCGCACAAAACGCTGTCTGAAAACACGTATCCAAGAGCACGTGAGAAATATTAAACATGCATTACAGACCCATAGTGTAAGTCGTCATTTCTCGACCCACCATAACAAAGACCCCTCATCCCTGACATTTAAAGGGATTAAAACCATTCCCCAAAATAGACGTGGAGGAGACAGAATAAAAGATATTTCTGTCCAAGAAACCTATTGGATCCACCAATTGCAGTCTTTAGGCCCAAAAGGTTTAAATGAAAACATAGACCTTTGGTGTCTATATTAAACAATTTTGTATAAATAGGGCCTATATAGTTATGTGTCTTTAATAAGACTAGTGCTTGGTCTTATATAATAAATCTTTAAATATCTGTGATACCCATTCATATTAAACATAAAGCAAATAATGTGTATATGTATCAGTAACACCTGTTTGTTTTATTTCAGAGCCTTTGAAATACTCACAATCATTGGCAATTTTATTGATGTGATTTTTATGTATGTATTTTATAAGTTGAATAAAAAGAATGTAATGTGTTTTAGCTATACCCTTGGACCAGCACTGAAATGGTCAACACACCAGAGCACATTAAGGAGCAAGTACTTCAAAACACCCACACCTGTGGGATGATGCCTGGTGAAGATCAGATTGGTTTAGATACCTTCTGACTTTGACCAATCAAGTGGCGATCTAAGGGTATAAATATACTCTTATCCTAGTGTATTTTTTCCCTGAAGAAGAAGCGTAAGCTTCGAAACGCGTTGGATAAGTTTTTTATAGCCCTAGAACTATATCTCCACAATCTGTGTGGTATTATCTGCCCTGGACTGATTTCATGCCAAAGCTGCACTCGGCAAATTGCAGTAAAGCAACCATCACGCTTTACGCCTCAACCTCCCTTTGCGGTCAGTCGCAAAACCCCGCGGGACACGTGATTCATCTACACACTGCTCCGAAGCACAGTGGCGGTCGGAGGCAGATCCTAGCCGTGAGCGGTGGCGACGGCAGCGAGTGGGGAAGGATATCGATCGGAAGGCAGCAGTGCGGCAGAGATCCCATGCTACAGCTGTGATAGACGGTCCTGGATGCTGTGAGAGAGACCATCTGAGGCCTGGAGGTGGCAGTAAACGTGTGGTAAACTCATGTATTGTACATGAAATGTCTAATACCAACTAATCTGATGTACGCAGATATTATACCCTAATTAATATACACCTATATTTTTACAAACTTCACTATGTGCGTTTGCGCTTTTGTCTTTTTGTGTTACACTTACACACTGATAGAGCTACTTTTTTCCTCCTGTATGTGTGTATATATATATATATATATATATATATATATATATATATATATATACAGTGTTCGACAAACCTATACATTTGCTCGCCCCGGGCGAGTGGATTTAACCCCCGGGCGAGTAAATATTGGCCCAAGCAGCACACGTTTGGTACTAGGTGGCGAGTAGATTTTTTTGTGTGGCGAGTAGATTTTTTGGTGATTTGTCAACCACTATATATATATATATATATATATATATATATATATATATATATATATATATATATAAGTGTAGCCCTGGTAAGAAAACAGGGCTATATGTCTATCCTCCTACTGGTATAAGCCCTTCTAAGGGCAGACTGCCAGTAGTTATCATGGGCTTCCCCCACATCAAGCCCTGCCCTGAGTGGTGAAGGTAGGCCATCGGACTCTGTGTCTAAGGCAAGAGACACAAGGGAGGGGTCTGCTGACATCATGAAGGGGAGGGCTGTCTAAAGTTAGTTCTGCCTGTTCCTGTCAGTGACAGTAGTCAGTTGAGTTCTGTTCTGTCCTGGGTTCAGACCTGAGCATTTACAGTGAGTGAGCTAGCTAGGTGTCCGGACGAGCTCACCACAAACGAGGCGGGACCGCGGTGCTGAGGTGGGATAGGATATAACGCCACCCACAGCCACGAGGGCACGTCTTGAGAGTAGAGTGGTCTGGGAGTCCGAGTCGGGGCAGGAGAGGTACGGATGGTAGAGGGTGCTGTTAGCCAAGTCCAGGGTTAGAGAGAGAGATGTAACCGTTTTACCGTTTGCCGGGTTCGGGGTGCCAGAGGTGCGGAGAGACGTATTGCCGTATGCCAAGTTCGGGATGCCAGAGGTACGGATAGTCGTAGAGGAAGCCGGTTGAGTACACGAGAAAGACTGCAAAACAAGGCAGGACAAGACAGGACTAGGGAGGCAGAGAGTGATGAGAACAACTGGTTCTATGCTCAGCCGACGAGTTAGTGAAACTGTAGGGTATATATGGGAGAGAGGACCCAATGGCAGCGCAGCAAGGTGGGGGTGTGTGGAAGGGCCAGGCTACGGCAGGGATAGGTCCAGCATGAGTCCCAGGGGAGGAGCAATAAAGCCCAGTAGTAAGGCTGTATTTAATTGCAGCAATAGTTTGAGGTACTGTGCCTTTAAGGGGTTGGTGCGCCTCCATGTGGCCGCGCCTCCGTGTAGCTGCGCTTGCGGGCGTGTGACCGGGCATACCTGCAGGACCAACACTTGAAGAGGAGCATTGGCGTGCGCGCGCCCACGTGGAGCTGCGATCAGCGTCCTGAAGGAAGGCTGCCTGCGTGCCGTGGGAGGACCCGGCGGAGCTGCAGGTGAGTGGGGAGCACGCCGAGGGCGGCGTGACTCCCGGATCGTTACACTAGGTGCCTAAGGAATAGGGCCTAGTTAGCAATAGGTGGACCAGTGCCTCTCACCCTGCCTAGGGGGTGAGGGAAGAGCTAGCACCACCCTGAGCACCCGTGGCTTGGGGTGGAGGCAGGGACACAGTGACCACCCAGAGACCATCCTGAGGGTGTGCAGTCTGGGGAGAGAAGACCCTGTACCTGATACCAGCGTGTTGCTGTGATTGCTGCTGCTGTGTGCTGTGTGCTGCTGATAATAAAGAGAGCTGCTGCTATTTTATAAAGACCTGACTGAGACTGGAATCTCTCATCCCTGTGTGGGAAGTTCTCTGGTAGGGTTCCACCCCATATCCCTGGGGCTTCACAGAGATGGAGGCGTTGCACCATTGAGAACGGATGAAGGCAAGAACCCCAGAAACCTGGGGTCTGTAGCCAGACCTTAGTACACCCTAGGGGGTCCGATCTGCGACCGGAGGGGGGGGTCTGAGGGCTATATATATATATATATATATATATATATATATATATATATATATATATATATATACGCACACACACACACACACTAACTGGGGCTTATTTCATAGTCTTCAGTGCTTTACCTTTTGCAGTGTTAGTCGCCATGAATCCCTCATTGCCCAGACTAAAGAGCACAGTGGAAGCCGGTTTTATAGTCTGAGAGAAGCAACCTTCATGTGTGTGTTCACCCAATGTGCTGCGGGAATTCCATCACAGCGTTGCAACTGCCCAACGAGTGTGCCATAACATCCCCTCCATGTGTGCCCCCAATCCATCCTTTGCGCATGCACTGTCCCTCATGATGCACTGCACCTGTGCCTGTATGCACATCAGTGCATGGTCGCGTGACCCCAGTGTCGTCGGCCAGAGGAGGAGGAGGAATGGAAGGTCTCCCAATATCTGCAGCGTACATGAACGCTAATGTGGTAGGCCCCGGATCAGTAGCATGAGGACCCAGCGCACACAGGGTCCGCTGTCAGTGGCTTCAGCAGGGAGCAACTGACCTCCTGGAGGGTAGCAGTTCTGTAAACTCCACAAATGAAAAAATAACAAACCTACTATCCGTAGGACAGAAAAAGACTGACTGCACGTGGAGGAATTTACATTTTCTATGTTGTGTCGATCTGAAGGGGAGGGGGGGGGGGAATTCTGTACTACAGCCAGATGCAGGGTGGGGATTAATTTTCTGATGACCTCTGGCATGGTGGATGATCAGGAACTCTGGATTACAGATTTTATTGAATATGCTCTATGTATATAATAGAAGAGATAGTTGAAGATAGTAATAAATATGTACAGGAGGGCAAAGAGAGAGAGGTGGGTTGGAAGAGTAAAACCAGAGAGAAATAGAGGTTGAACTTAATACAAAAAGATGGATTATATGCGTGTGTGACAATAGGGACACTTGGAAAAGATTACATTTTTATCTTTGGATACCAATATATGATATGGAATGCTTATATGTACATTAGGCCTCAATACTATTAAGAAACATGCTGGCAATCAGGTAAACAATGCTCAGATTTAGTCATTGTAGACTCTCAGAATTCTCTCGATTATTTTAGTTGTCTAAAAATCAGAGATGAAATAATTCTATTTGACAGTATGTCACTATACTGGAGAACTTTACCAGCCCTTAATCATGCTAATAAAAGATATAGTCAAGGAGCATTTCATAATCATTTATTTTTATAGCATTCAAACACGAGGAGATAAAACTTGCTGAAGAACATTATCGGTCACACTGGCTTTGCCCCTAATTATTTGTGCTCTGATGTTCCTACAGTACTAGAAAGATGGCAAAAGGATTTCTGCATTAGACTCGCTTGTCTGCCATTAACATCTGCCATCATTGTTCCATGTAATAAATTATTCTTCCCATCTACCAAAGGTTATTTGAGCCCACTGTAAATTGACATTTAATAAGCTCATAACAGAAAACTAAGAGCAATTGTCATGCTATTTAAAATAATAAATTAAAACATGCAATGTGTTGTGACCTTTTTTTTTTCTAGGGGAAATGTTCATATTCAGAGCACATAGGTAATAATATAAATATCAGAGTAATATAAAAGATTAATATTTGTTTAATGACATTTTCATAAATCAATACAAAAACAGACCTTATTTTATCCAGTCTAAGTCCTACTTGATATAAAGTATATATTTTTTCCTTTGTATGTCACTACATTTTAAATTCTTTGGCTGACCCGGGGTTAAGTTCGTTTAGTATGAGACTTTGGGGTCTATGCACTAAGCAGTGGAAAATTGCATTCGCATGGGGTTCGAATTCGCCATGTTTTTGGCGTGTTGCCCTCGCTGTATGGAGGGAGGGCCGAATCCCTGGGAATCAATGCGCCACCACCATTTGAAATAATGGCTAGTGGCGAGACAGGCTGCCTGGCGAGAAGCTGCCGAGAAGCCGTCCCCTGCCGAGATGTGTCTGCAGCAGAGAGAGTTCCGCTGCTCTCTCGGCGCAAACATCGGCACATTAAAAATTATTTTAAATACAATTTTATTCATAGCGTACATGTGCAGGGGGTCTCCGGAGCTGAACCGCATTGGTTTCAGGTCCGGGGACCCCCTGCTTCCCGAGATACAGGCCCCTTTATGAGGTGCCGGTATCCCTCTGCATTTAAATGTCCCGATCACGTGACCGTGGAATGTAAACAAAGCAGAGGGATACCGGCATCCCATAAAGGGGCCTGTATCTCGGAAGCAGGGGGTCCCGGACCTAAAACCAAAGCGGTTCAGCTCCGGAGACCCTCTGCACATCTACACTATAAATAAAACACACATATCAATAAACACTCATTCCTTACCTTTGCGGCTATCTGCTACGGTAACGAAGCAGCATGAATGTATTTTTAATACTAGTGTACTGTGAGCAGGGGGTCCCCTGAGCTGAACCGCATTGATTTGTGGACCAGGGACCCCCTGCTTCCAGAGTTACAGGCCCCGGTATGTGTCATCGGGTGGCAGTGTCAACAGCCATCTTTATAGCGTCCCATACGTGACGTGCCCGCTATAAATACGGCGGCGACACTGGAACCGATGCCCCAAACCGGGGCCTGTAACTCGGGAAGCAGGGGGTCTCTGAGCCACAAATCAATGCGGTTCAGCTCAGGGGACTCCCTGCTCCCGCACAATATTATTAAAATACATTAATGCTGCTTCATTACCATAGCGGATAGCCGCTAAGGCAATGAAGGGGTTAAGGCATAATAGCATGTTTATTGGGGACAATTGCCCCCAATAAACATTGCAATACACAACATACACCCCCTGTGCCCCCAACAACCCCTATACCCCCATTACATATATCACATTTTTGGGATGCACAGCAATGATACTAGAGGCCGGCGGGGGCCCTCGTGTGTTCCCCGCAGGCCTGCAGTACCAATTCAGTGCACCCCAAAAAAATTACAACACATAAATACACCACCCTTAACAGATACAGTACAGTAATGTGCAAAATTAATATTATCCACATATGGATAATAGTGAATTTGCCCATTTAAAATACATAAAGAACAATAAATACAATAAATACATATAGCACTCACCCATGTCTGGCTGCCACGATGAAGGCCATCCTCATCTTCATCACCGTTCATGCCCTCCTCCGATGCTGCAAAACATAAACAAGAATAAAAACAGCCAATGTCCCCTAACCCCTTAATCACCACAGCGGTTATTAACCGCTACAGTCATTAAGTGGTTAACCCACCCTCACCCACCACTCGGGAGGCCTACATACCCTCCCCCACTAACCCTCCACCCCGTGAGGCCTAACCACCCTCTCTCACCCAATACCCAGCCGGGAGGCCTACCCACATACCCTTGGGGCCAATACCCCCTTCCCCCACCCACAGTACCCACAATAAAAACAATACACTGCCCCACAATAAACATCATTATATTTATTAAATATATAACCCACCCCCTGTGCCCCCCCATAAATACATGATTTATTATTTTTCATACAGGGTTAACACCCCAGGCCCACGGGAGTCCCCGGTGGGCCTGACGGGTCACCTCACAGACCTAAAGTAGCCCCGCACCATTTTTTAAACAGGGTCTTGAGGCCTGTTGGTGGTTCCCGCCAGGCACCATGGTCCACCAGGTGGTCTCCGCGGGTCACCGTGGGCCACAATGGGGTCTCCACGTTAGGCCCGCGGATATCTGGGGGGCCCAGGGTCAGACCCACAGGTGTCTGAGGGGCCTCGGGTGGTTCCCACGGGGGTCTGGGGACCCACGGGTGGTCCCTATGGGTCCGCGGTGCCCCCACAGATGTGGGGCCACCGGTTCTTCGCCGCAGGTGTCCCCCATGGACCCGGCAGCCTGGTACCCGTGAGAAGCCCGAGGATACCTCAGGTGGTCTCCAGAGGTCTCCTGCAGACCAAAAGGAACCAACCCTGTATGTTAAAAAATAAACATGTCCTATACATTCAATACATCAATTCCCCCCCCCCCCACACACAACACATACAGTACAATAATGTGCAAAATAACTATTATCCAGATAGCGATAATAGATTTATCTGCCCATTATTAAACACATTAACTAGCATAATAAAATAAATAAAGTTCTACTGACCTTATTATTTTATGGGTTCTTGTGCGTGGATTGGTTCAAGAGTAAGCTGTTCAACGGGAGTCGGTGAGTGGGTCAAGTAATGGTAAGTGAACAAAATAATTTTTTTTTTTTAACTTGTGTATGTGTTTTTTTTTTTTACATGTGTTTTTTTTGTTTTTTTAAGATCATTTCTTGCCACTGTATGTATGTATGTTTGTATGTATGTATGTAGATCGATATATACATACAGGGTAAGAAATTATTTTGTTTGAAAAGCTTGTTATGCAGTATTTAAAATGATTTTGGCTATGCTGCTATGCATAAATGTGTGTGTAATGTATTTTTGAATTAGATAGATGTAATTTTTGGTCCCTTATGGTGTACTTTAGGTCATGGTGAGGCTTGCTTTTGTATATTGTATTCTTTTTGGTACTTTTATTTTGTCTGATGGTAACTTGTTCTGTTTAACGATTGAAATAGTTAATTGTGTAATTGTTATGGATGGTATTTAAATTGTTTTGGGATGTGATTAATGAATGCTAATTGATTTATGGTGACTTGCTTGGTTTAAATAGTATACTTGTTTGGATTTAATGGTATTTTGTTTGGAATATTTTATTGTTAACATTGATTTGCAGAGTGTACATGGTGCATAGATTGTATGCATCATGTATACAATGTCAATTCAATGTTTTAATTGGCATTTGATGCTTTAGATTGGAAGATGAGTGTCACGGGAGACTCCTGTGGCGGGTAGGATCTCGGTGGCCGGAATAGCAGTAGCGTAGTAGGGGTCACAAGCAGAGATCAGAGGCAGGCGGCAGATAGCGAAGTCAGGTAACAAGCAGAGGTCGGCAACGAGGAGACTGGAACAGAACAGGCGAGCAGGGACAGGTCTGGGAGCAGGGACTGAGAACAGGAACAAACAGGGATAAGCCAGATTACCAGCAAGGGCCTTTACTGCGAACAGACTCAAATACAGGTACAGGAACAGATCAGGATCAGAGGCATGTGCATAGGAGTCTGACTTGAAACAGAGGCAAGGGAGGAACAGGAAAGGGAGGTTTATATATGCAGGCTGAGAGGGAGCACAGGTGCAGAGGTGTCAGGTATCAGAGTCTGGAATGTTCTTTAGTTTAGCAGCAGCAATCACGGTGGTATAAACCGCTAAGGTCATGAAGGGGTTAAGTGCACTCGTAACCCCCCCGCAAGCCCTAAACAACCACCAAGGGCCAAATACCCCCTTCACCCACCCCCGCAAGCCACAATAAACCTGGCACGGCTGGTTAACCCCTTCATTGCCTTAGCGGTTAGCCGCTAAGGTAATGAAGTGGGCTTTAAATGCATTTTTCCTACCTCGGATGCATGCTTCGGTGCTGGTATTAATGGTATTAGCTCCGGAGACCCCCGGCATCAATCCCAGCTAGGAAAAAGGCCTGATTTTTATTAAGTGCCGTTCCGCCGCTCATCCGCAGCCTCTCACCAGCAACTTGCCTACTTTTTGGGGCAAGCCGGATTGCCGTGAAAAACGCCATTCTAGAGTGGCGCAAAGCTACTCGCCACTACTAGAATTGAGCGTGGTTGAAAAAATGGCTAGTTGCGGCGCATAGTGCCTTTTTGCCGCTCCGAAGCTGGAAAAAAAACGCCAAACACCTTGGCGTTTTTTTTGCTTTTCGCCAAGTTTTCGCCCCTTACTGAATAGGGGTATGCATTTTTGGCGTGAAGTGGGCGAGAAGTGCCTTTCCGCCGCTTACTGCATGACCCCCTTTATCTCCAAAGTCAACCGTGTTCCACTCTCCCCGTAGGAGTAAACCCTGCTCCAGAAACTGTTTGAGAAGCTAAAGGTACCAACATTTAAGATTTTGCCATTGCTAGGGGGGTAATAACCAGTGAAAGAGATCAGAGATTGCTAGGTGTCCAAGATGCTGGGTGAACATGATTCTATGGATAACTACAGAAATGTTTATTGAACGTTTCTTTTGGTTGCTTAGGAATGGAAGTATGTGTGTGTGTGGGGTGCTGCAGACCTCCTAATTTTCTACTGTACTCCAGCTCTCTGCTATTCCAACTCTCAAAGTCTTAGTTTACAAGTGCAGCCATTTCCCCCAAATGTTTGCTGAAGGAGTAATGTTATAATAGTGCCCTGGTGTCATCAAAGCGCAAGCCGCTGCATCGCACCTGAATGGCAATATCTGCCATTAAACTGAATAGGACACTAGGGTGTGCAGACCACATGTACATGTCACTGATACAGAGAGACACCAGGGCGTGTAGACCTCACATACATGACCTTGCTACAGAGGGACACCAGGACATCTGTCTGTACCTGCGAGTCCATGTTACAGAGGAACGTTGGTCACTTAAAGCCCTGGACTTTATCCTGCTGGACTCTGGCCTCGGGAACCCTGGACTTTGGGCAAGGACAGCCGGGCCATGCAGACCACAGGTGCGTGTCCTTGATAAATAGGGACACAACGTATCTGCACAGACGTCTACAGATGCATATAGACTTTAATCTGCTATTGATAACTGTTCTTGTTGCTGCATTTTTTTTCCTAGGAAAAGTCTTTGTTTTTGTTAAATTTTTGGGGCAAAATAAAGCCTACATTTATTTTCAAAAAGCAGTCTCCTGGTTTAAACCTCTGCACATATCTCCTGCAGGGCGTGATACAGCGGATTGGGCTTTGATGACCCCGGAGCACGGTCTTTGAAGGTGAACGTGGATAGAATCCCAGAGTCAGCGCTGTGTGTGAATGTGACTGGTTAACCATGCCACACAGTCACCCAGTGCTCCTCTTTCATTCAGATTACTCGGTGAGCAATGTGCTCACAGACAAGCACACAATGTCATGTTGTTCTGAGAGCAGCATTGCCATATGCATGCCAGATTTTGTGCTGTTTTTGAGGTCCAAGATCAATGGAAAGGTAAAAGTATCTAGTTTTAAAGCTGCAGACCAAGCAATATCCTACATGTGTGTTTTTGTTTAATAATACAGTTCTGTACTATGAGAAAATACTTGTTGCATTTTTTTTAAATAACTCTGAATTACATTTGTAATGTATTATAATGTAACAAGCATTTTTTTGTTTCTATAGCAACCATTTACAAAGTCATATCCCCTTCCTCTTGTTAAACAGACTCAGACACACCCCTTTTTGAGCCCTACCCTCTCTATAGCAGTTTGAGCTCAATTGTATCTATTGACTGTCCGGTCAAATGATCTTCCCCACAGAACTTTGCATCTTTGGTCCTCTTCTGCTGCACTCACAGCCATTTAGTGAACCCCCGAGCGGAATCTTCGCTGATCAATCACAGGAGAACGGATCGATCGGCAACTTAGCTAATTACTTATCATTGTGTGGATTGTATTGATGCACATATTAAGGGGGGGGGGGGAATTAAAAAAATTACAGCAGCTTTGACTGTTGCTTTAATGCAGATTAAAATATACCATCTTTGAATAGATCAGCATTATAGCAAATGTGCTCATTCTCTCCCCCTCATGTGTGCTACATCTTTGTACCTCACACAGTGGGTTAAATCTACACTATTCGTGTCTTGCAACAACTTTATTTCAAGATGTGAACCGGAATCACATTCATACAATATGTTCTGTCAGTTTGCCCATTTATTAACAAGATCCCTGTGTCAGCTCCTTGTGACCCCAGGCAAGTCCCTTTATCTCCCTGTACCTCTGGCATTAAAAACACAGATTGGAAGCTCATCTGGACAGGGACTGTGTCTGTAAAAATTCCTATGTGCTGCATACTGCGCACTATACAGTAATAGTGACGTGATGTGAGTCCCATTGGAGAGAAGTGCAATATGAAATAAAGTTAGTAATAATAATAATAATAATAATTATAATATTATTATTATTATTATTATTATTATTATTATGTTGTTAAACTGGTACCTATTGTTCCATAAAGTTTATCTGAGAAGGATAAACTGAAGAATAACTTTGACTTTATATAACTGTATAGCCATTTATTTGGTCTCTTTGATCAAGTTCATCTGCTATTCATATTTATCCAGCAGCTTCCTCCATATGTCTTGATTAGTAAGTGAACTGTTCTCATATAATATTACAATGCTATTACTTAAGATGTTTAAGGCTATACATAATCAAGAAGCTAATGTTAGAATTACTTGGCACTGTGACAGTAAAGGTTTCAGTAGGATGAACAATTCCTCATAGAAAACATCTTTTGACTATTTAATGGTTTGGATATCTCCCCAAAGGAATCAATTGAGGAATAACCTCATATACTTGGAAAAATGGTTGACATTTTATTTGTTTTTTAATTCCACAAAAAATGACCACAGGACTAAATAGCTGCCTTTACAGATCTATGTCATCTGTGGTTGTCTAAAAGAAAACAATAATTAGGAATTATGGAAGTCCACAACACCATTTTTCATTTTAAGCCTATCATTCTAGTTTTCAATGAGCATATAATGTTATGAAAGATTTCTCCAACACAAGCTTTCCAAAGCCTAGAGCCATGTAGAATTGGCACCCATTGAGAGAAAATATTAGAGTATAATTTAAAATAATATATATAGAATGTAATAAAATCAGAGACATCTTTTAAGCACAGATGCAAATATTTGGGATCTGTGAATGTTTTATATGACCTGCTTTAGGCACAAGATCACTTCTACTTGACCTAAAAATCCCCAACAAACTTAATGAACTCTTGTATTTTACCTCTTCGTATATTGGTTTACAAGGGAAGTAATACATGTGTGCATTTTGATGACAGTCCTAAGCCAACAATGTAATGGACCGTAAGGCATCCTATGACTTGCTCTAGAAGTCCAGACTCTAGTAAACACTGGATCTTAGGGGGTGAGGTTTGAGAATGGCCTGTTGTCGTTTTTGATGTTCTGACCTGTAAATCAGGCCTATCCTTAGGTTATGTGCCCCCCTCAGGCAAGCACTATTATGGATGCCCCCTCCCCCCTCTGAAATTTGTTCCCAAAAAATTTCCCCCTCCCCCCTCCCTAGGTAGGAAAAAGGAGGTCTCTGGAGCTGACCCACATTAATTTTGGCTCCGAAGACCCCCTTCTTCCTGAGATACTTACCTGATTAGGTGCTGCCAGTATCTCCTGCTCAGGTTTAGATGTCCCATCACATATATTCAGTCTACATCTGCATCACCCCAGAGGCGGACAGCCTTTGGCACAGCAAAAAGTAGCTAAAGGGTGTGAACCGTTTGCTGCCATTCGCTGATGTTTGGTGATGTTAAAGCTGCTCTATTTCAATCTGAAACTCACCAGCTCTTTTATCTCCTGTACCCAATTTTGCAACTCTAGCTGTCTGTGAATTTACTGTATAATCTCTATTAATTTAATGTAATCATGTATTGTCATCATAACTCTGTGCCCAGGACATACTTAAATACGAGTGGTAACTCTCAATGTATTAGTTCCTGGCAAAACATTTTTATAAATAAAAAAATGGGCTGATAAGAAGCTGGGACGTCATAGGCGGCTTCCTATTGGCTTCTTAAGCATAATGTAATGAGTAGTGCAGTTTTGTTACCGACCTCCATGATAGGGTCTGAGACCCTCTTTGGTTCCATCAGCAGGGTCACTCATTCAATATGGTCCTTACATAACCACCTGCTGCCTGGTTGCCCTTTGATATGTCCATCTGAAGTAAAATTATTCTATTCCTACTTCTGTGACTCCTACCTGGGCCCTTACAGATTTCCCTTTGGACACATGTTTTTTTGTTAACAGAGACTTACTATTGTATGAGTAGTCTTGACCCCATAAGTGCCAAAGTGACTCACAGTGCATTTCTTGCAGTGCCTTGAAAGCTTCTCTAAACCATAAGATATTAGGGTTGTCATTCCAAGGATTGCCAGCCCAAGTGGTCTACAGCTATGTAACAAATCACCAACCTATTGTTATTTTAGTCCCTGAAATCGAATTGTTTCTCCTCATCAGACCATGACTGAACTTGTGCATATTTCAAGCATGCCTTCCGAATTACTAGAGGCTATTTATCTATTGTATTTACATTTGATAACTATTATGATCTAGTTGAAGGGGAACTCAAAAGAAAATAGAGCACAAGGGATCATGCGTCACTGTTAGATGAACAGCTTCTTTTGTGTATTATTCACAGCATGAATACCCTTGGTACCATTAACCTATATGGGCATAATGTCTGAGGAAATATTTCTGCACAAACACACATTTTAGCTTATGTTAATGTAATTTATTGAATTGTTAACTTATTTGATAATCCTCAATAATAACAATAATAATACACTGATGCAGTTTGATAATATCCTATTACTATCAATAAGATTATGTAATATTTAACGCTTTGGCCAAAAGGTTAAACTAAATTACCCCTTTTCAAGAGAATATATATTGTAGGTATTTCACTGTGTATTTTTGTCATATTGGATGTAGCTTTGTGCTTCTTTGTTTCTTGTATACATTTAGCCACACCCAGAAGCACTCATTTTGCACTTATATACATATATAGTATATATTGTGTGGTAATTGTTGGGGATTTTCAGAGCTTGCTGGGTATCAGTGTGTTTATTAACCTTGTCCAGCTGGTCTAAGCTGTTTTTGGAGGTTAGTGGCTCCTCCCCCCCCCCAGGGTTTAAGCTTGCCCCTCCCCACTTTCCAAGTTAGCAGGTCAGTTTAATTTTGCTGGGTTGTGACAGATCCAATGTTGATCACTCTTCCTCTAATTATAGAGGTAAATAAGAATTTTAACTCAGGTAGTGTTAGGACCTGCTAATGGTCATGCCTTGATATGGCAGCAGGCTTAAAACGCTTTGGCCAAAGGGTTAAACTAAATTACCATTTTTCAAGAGAATATATAGGTATATCAGTGTATTTTTGTTATATTGGATGTAGCTTTGGGCTTCTTTGTTTCTTGTAATATTTAAGCCCTTATTAGTGAAAGTACACCCAGACTGAAGACTAAACAATTGGGAAGTTTCTCCTTTAGACCCCTATTACTCACTGCATTTTCATTATTTTTAGGTATTAAAATATATTTTGCAGTAAAATATGTATTTCTTAGGTATGTTGAGTTAAAAGGTGATTCAATAACAAAAAAATTATAGAAACTTTTAAATATGTTCCAAAAAAAGTGAGCAGTGCTTGTTCCAAACAAGTTTCATCTGCCTTGAGTACACTTCAGCCTATATTTACCAAGTGGTATTATTCCTTTAGCCCATATTCCCCTCTCCCTCTGTGAGATGTTGCTGTTACATGGAGTGTTGTGGTGCATACCTGCTGGCTCACAGTAGATCTGAGTCTCCCGCATGGTTATAGTCAGAACAGGTTTCGGGGTATAAACTGAATCGTACTCACGGTGACAGCACCTCCATCTCTTACAGGCCCCAGGGATGTGGGGAGAAATCCCTTGTAGGAGAGTTTTTTTAGCCTTCCCCCTGATAGATTGCCGTCTCAGGCAGGAAGGTATAATAAAACAGGAACACTTTATTCACACTGCAGGCTTCACACAGCACACACAGCAATCATCAGTAAAGCTTAGGGCCTTCACCCTCAGGATGTACCTGGACCTGCACTCCCAGCCTTGGGCACCAGAAGCAGTCGTAGCAATTCTCTTACTCCCTGGTGGAGTAAGAGGAATAGTCCCCCGCCGCTCCCCTAAGGGAGGGCCCACCGATTGACAGGGCCTTGCCAACTGGTTTGGGTAGACTGACCTTTATCAAAGGTAGAGGCAAACTGAACTAAATCAGGAAGCGCAGCTCATTAAGTACAGGAAAAGCTTGGACACAAAGATTGGACACAAAACCTGGTCGGACCTCCTCCCCTGTGACTCATCGAAGCTGCAGGAGGTGAGGAAAACCCATTATTACTCCTGGAAGCCTGCTCTACTAGGCCTTACTGCCAGGAGGAGGGCAGACTGGTAGCCAGTGAAAACCAGGCCTGGCAACATTCCATGACCCATATGGTGGTAGAAGAACAGAGCACTACTGCAATGTAAAAAGAACAGAAAGTATCCAGATTCACGTAATTCATTAAATGCTTCTTTTTTTATAGCCACCTCTTGATCCATTTGGATCCGCACCTTCAAGGATACACACCTTGGAATATCAGGACGGAGTGGATGCATCTGGGGCATCTGGTATCAAGTAAGCTGGCTGCGTCAGAATGTTCCATTCATTATCTACAGATGATGTGATACCGGTATTACGCTGCATGCCAGGACTCCGTTAAGCGTTATTTTCCTGTTAGGCTACGATTATACCAGCTCCGGCTGGGCGTGCGCGCGATGCGGTGACATGATAAATGCAAAGCAGCATGTGAACTGCAGGCAGGAGACAGGGAAGCATGGCGGAGGCGAGGTCGTGAGCGGTTCGCCCTCATTGGCTGAACCACTCACGCGACGTGGCTGTCACCTGCTGAGAACAGAATCCCAGGTCTGTTCTCCTGTCTGCCGCCCTGCAGTTCAAGTCTGCGCGCACGTCAAGCTAGGTATGTACACATTAATTGTATTGTACCAATTTGTTACTGAGCCGTGCAACAGCGCGCAGCATCTCACGGTCTGCGGTTTTATGTATAATCACGGCCTTACCCTTATAGATGAACTGCAACCACCTATTACAACTATTCCAGACTTTGCATATTTTCTTCCTTTACGAATGTGGAGGCTACACCTTGTCTGAGCACCATCCCCCTGCGTGACCCTATTCGATTGTTCCATATGAAACCTGGTGGTAGAAGACACTTTATGGCACATTCACTTGAATGATCCATAACATGTCTTTTGGCACAGGAGTATTTTCGTTTAGCACCAATTAGTAAACATACATGTCCCTTCATGTCCAGATATCCCTAAATCAGCGGCAAAAATACTGCTCTGATTAGATTTCATCATACTTCAAGTATAGCTGGAGTAGAAGTACATCAAAACAACTATTAAATAAATGCTAATAAACAGGAGCATGTTTCCAATAAGCAATATACAGTAAGAAGCACTTTGATGATGTTTTACAGCCTATATATTTTACTGTGTAACCACCAAGAAATACACATGGCACACAAGTGATGACAGATACAGACTTCTCCAGCAAATTAGGGTGTGTAGGTGTAACACCAAACAGAATACACAGCCACAGGCTACATGTCTGTTGAAGAGAAAGTCTTTCGAATTCTCCATGAGGCATCAATAAACCTGATTTACTGAATGTTAAGAAACCATGAAAGATCCTGTTTCTCTTTTATGATCAGTGGAAAACTGGACACTGCATAATTTTCTAAATGTCCATCACAGATCAAACATTATTCTCAGCCACAAGTATAGTATTTCTGGTTATGAGTCTTCCTTTTGGGTGTCAAATAATGCACATATATGTTCAGGATGTGTATAGGATTTAACACACAGCAGAAATATATGGACTCCTTACTGAAATCTAAAAGTTTAAATATATATGAATATAGGACATGGATAAATATAATGAATATTATTTAAAATGTGGATTAATTTAATATACAGAAACTGTACAGTAATTGTATTTCTGTTTATGAAATAACAAGGTATATTATTTGGCATTCTCCTTACATAAAAAATAAACAAACAAAACAAAAAACAGCAAATCCACTCACATAAAAAAAATGTTAATTAAAAAATATCCAGTATGAGCTAAGTCTGCAATAGTGGCATGTTAATTAATCAATTAAAAATTAAAACCTTTGCTTCCTGCGATACTTACGTCCTTAGGTGCTGTTGGTGTCTCCTGCTCAGGTTTAGCTGTCCCTTTTTATAGGCCAATAGGAAGCCATCATGTCATAGACATACATGCCATGTAACCGAGGGCCTTAAACTTGAGCAGGAGATACCAGCACCCCCTAAGGAGGTAAGTATCGCAGGAAGCAGAGGGCCCCCGGAGCCGAAATGACTGCGGTTCAGCTCCGGAGACCCTTTGCTTCAATGCTATATGTGTTCAAAAAGAAAAGAAATGTAACAGTGCTGCTACACTTTCCTTTCCCACTTGCCGTGCCTTACCTGCTTACCTCCTAGGGACGGGCCTGTCTGTAATAGGTTTATTTAGCTAGTACATGTACTGAATACAGAATGCAATATCCTAGAAATGATTGCTCTCTCTGGGAATAAAAAAAACTGTGTGATGATGAAACAGTCTCTTTGCTAGCAACTAGCAGAGAATTCTGTTCATGTGGCCACTTTCAGGTCTAATGCTATAGTACCATTGTAAAGTAGAAAGGCTTCAAAGCCATTTGAAAAATCCTACTGTAAAAGGATGAGAACATGAAAGGGGATGCACTGTATTACCTGTCATCAGACATTTATTCATGTGATGGTTTTAAAAACCTCTCCTAGTTTGTAATGACAAGTCAATGTCTAGAAATATGAGGAAATCTTTACAATGTACCCTTGTACTGCACTGACTTTTAACTTGTTATAACACAGAGTACTTTGATCTGGAGAACTGACACGTGACGTTTAAGAAAAAAACCCTGACTTTTCCCCCATGAACGTTACACACAAAAATGTGCTTGTTCTTTCAGAGTGAGCATTGGAAGGGGAACTGGAAGTGTCTAAGTAAATGTGCACCAGTATTGACACATACAGTATGCGGTGGTCTTTTATTTGATTAAGTCTACTTGGTCAGCAATTGAGAGTTCTGCTGTGGTAAAGACTGACAAACTGATTATAAAGATATTGTGGAAGCAGCCACGTCCATTACAATATTATCCGCTGTTTAGCCTTGTTTATACAGGAGCTCGAATGATAATTTACATGTATTATGCCCTAAGAGTCTCTGCTTGGAAATGATGTTTTAGAATAATGTGTTTGTGTGCTCCTGTAACGTGGGCAAAATTGGTATCTACGTGTAGTCAGGTCTCCCTCTTACCTCCAGGATGCATGAGGGGGATGGCTGTGTGGTTGCTGCAGGGAGACTGTGAGCTGGTGAGCGGGCCTCAGGGGCTGCAAACCACATAATGCCAGGCAACCAATAGGGCTGCTGCATTTATAACAGAACAGTGATAACAGTTAGGGCAGTTGGGAGCAGGTTACAGAAGAGGGAGGTAGGGTCCCAGGTGCCAGCAGCCCTGGGACTAGGCCAGCTTTCCCCTGCAGGCCCCAGTTAGTCCCCGACTCACAGTAGGCACCTGCAGCTGTATAGGGAAGCCCATAGTTAGGGACCCTTTTTCCTGTGTTGTGCAGTATCAGGGACACAGTGCCTAAGCCACGCGGTGACGCGTAACTTGTGGTCTGGGATCAGACCACCTACGTTCAGAGACTATCTATAGTGGGATGCTCCTGCTGGAGACCACCAACACGGAGGCGGAAGGCGTCGTTGGAGCAGACTGCCCATTGACTATTGTTCAGCTACACCCGGGGGCTGGAGCACCCGTGAAGGTATCCGCATAAGTGCACCAACATTCACATTAGCAGCGCTGTCTCCCCCTTGGGAGTGGGAAAGGCCATTGGGGTCTGGACACTGGGACACTGGTGCCCCTGCACCCAAGTACTGTGGGGATATTCCGCGGTTTGGTATACATACTATATATGTTTATTGTTATTTCTATTGATGTCATTGTTTATTACCTCACAGTAAATACTGTTCCCCATATTGTGTGTGTTACTGGGCATATTGTCTTGGGAGAGTTTATCCTATTATGTGAGGATCCTTCTCAGGTGGAGGCGCTGTTTAGTAGATATACATACACCCCAGGCTCCTCAGTGGCAGAGGATCAGGCCTCCTGTTTGCCACACAGGTATAGCAGCACACAGTCGCCCTGACACAGGGGGAAAGGGGGCTACATACGCAGGTGTATTATTTATACAAATGTGACAGCGAAGGCGGCGTCTTTCTACAGTATGTATTATAAACACAAAGATGTAAAAATGTAATCAAGAAAGACTGATGAAAGGGGTAGGTAAGGACACACCCAGAAGTTGGGTTTTCAGTGTGTTTCAATGGATTAGGTTTTAGAATGTAAACCCTGCATCTGGGATTATGAATTAGATTTTAACAAAAGGAGTGTTTTACTGTATGCCAACCAAACAAGTGAAATCTCATATTCTCAACTCAAGACCCTTGTGAGGAGAAAGAAGCCTCATACATGTTTGGTAACGCATATAAATTATGTTTGTTTATCTTTTTTATTTGATTAAACTGTCTGCCTTTATGGTATGTGTGGTGTTGAGGGGATAACCAGGCTTAATAATAAAGGTTAAGCCCACTTTATTACCCCTGATCTGTGTTTGGGGCCCTAGAGTGTCAGCTCTTTGGCCCAGGCATTGTGTATGCATTACTGTAACTGTGTGCAAATTATGCGACAATTGCCATTTTTTGTGTTTTACTTTTTCCAGAGGTGCTGGGACCAGGAGATTTTCAGGAGGTAAGTTTCAGGGTGGGTTTACCTGAGAAAGTCTTTACAGATTGTGGCTATGTATCGGGGTTCTCAAGTTATGAGTTACCCCAGAAACGTATCTGGGAATCAAGTGAGACTCTCTGATACATAGAAGCCCAGTGCTCTGGTCCGACCCTATCCTGAAAACGTTCTTGTGACTCACCACTAGGACGTCCTGCTTCAGCATAAGAACAAATTGGAGGATCCAGGGCACTACGGATTTATAAGAAAATAAATTTATTCTAGGCACACACAACGTTTCGAGCTGTACAAAGCTCTTTCTCAAGTGACTAGCAAAGAAGACAGCATAAAAGTCCAATTTATATAGTCCAAACTAAAGTGATTGATTAAAGTAAACCACCCTTGATTACCCATTTGATTCCCATAGTCTCTTGATTGCACTTCCGGTTTACTTTAAGTCAGATGACACCCTAGTCCTGGGTGTGTAATGTCCGCGTCTCCTGATAGGCTCCTGTTCTCTCTTCCATACCCTGATGGGTAGTCTGCTGCGTGTCAGCGTGGGATGTTCCCTCTGCTTTCCTCGGTCTTCGTGACATCATTTCCGCGACGTCACTTCCGGCGTTGAGTTCACGAACTCAGTCCTGACATGATGGGCTTCTCCTTTCGACTGCGCATGCGCAGTCGTTTCCCTGTCGTCCTGAAGCGTCCGTCCGTCACTCCCGTGACGTCATCGTCGGCGTCTGGTTCCCAAATGTAGTGCAGGCTTCCATTGGCTTGTGCGTATGTGCGCTACTCCGTGGGCCTGAAGGGGGGTGTCAAATCATCAGTGGTCATGCGCAGTGATGTCCTACTCATAGGAAATGGGGAGGCAGGATATCAGCCACTTGTCAGGATGTTGTACATGTATAATAAAATAAGAGTGAAAGATTGCAATCAATATTAGGTCCTTAAGTGTTCCCGCCACCTCTAACAGTAACCTAACACTATATAAACTATAAAATTAAAAACATTGTAGGTTAGAAAAGTACTTGGTAAGAAAGGAGGAGATCTCATTCTAGCTTAAGTACCAACCTTCTATATGAAATGAGTAAGCAGCAGCAGTATGAGAACACTGTGAATTACAACATGATGGTTAGTATGTGTTATCTGCTATCCAAAAAACTTCTCATGGATAAAAAATCATTAAGTCCTTTAGGATAAACTGTATCTAGGGTGAAAGTCCAAAAAGCCTCCTTTTGGAGCAATGCTTTGTCTCTTTCAGCTCCTGAGATAGTCCTGTTGACCTGATCTATTCCCATCAGTTTAAGGGATGCAACACTATGTTTAAATTCTGTACAGTGAGATATCAATTCAGTTTCTTCCTTTTTGGCATTAATTTTACTCCGATGCTCTATAAATCGAGTCTTGAGCATCCTATTTGTCTTTCCGACATAGATTAAGCCACATGGTCATTTGATGATATATACAATGTTAATGGAAGTGCATGTTATTGTATGTTTGATTTTATATTTATATCCGCTCCTTGGATGAGAAAATTCACTGCCTGTATTCAGACTATAGCAGACACTACATCCGTAGCATTTATAACATCCTGGCGTTAAATTACTCATAAAATGTGTTGTTCTGGTAGTATTTTTTATCATCTGCTGTGATTAAAAGATCTTTTATACTTTCGCCTCTAGTGTAAGCGATTTGTGGTTGTTCTTTACAAATGGTGCTTAGTTTATTATCCATTTGAAGTATTCCCCAATGTCTTTTAATACTGTTTTTTATGATTTTACTCGCCGTTGTGTATTTACTAACGAAATTAATTCTTTCATTATTTTGTTTTTTTGCTACAATTTCTTTTTTTAATGCCATGTCTACTGTTTCTTCTTTATGTCCCCTTACTGTAAATCTTTGTTTAATGTCCTCTAAATTACCCCTTAGATTATCAGGCCTATCCACTATTTTCGTGGCCCTAATCTTCTGTGAATATGGTAACATTTTAATAAGGGGATCAGGGTGAAAACTGTGAGCATGTAGAGTGGAATTTTTATCAGTTGGTTTACGATATAGGTCTGTGTATAGTACTTGTCCATCATAGGACACCAGTACATCCAGGAATGCTATTTGAGTAGCACTCCAATTTTTTGTGAAGCGGATAGGTGTGGGCAAAGCCTCAAGGTAATTGAAGAAGGCGACAGCTCTTCATCCGTTCCTGCCCAGATGAAGAACAGGTCGTCTATATACCGACAATAGAACAGCATTTTATCATAATAAATTGAATTGTATATATAATCTTCCTCAAATTTCGCCATAAAAAGGTTGGCGTACGCTGGTGCAACATTGCTGCCCACCGCTGTGCCAGTGGTTTGCAAATAATATTTGTCTTCAAATTTAAAATAATTTTTATGCAGTACAAAGTGCAGTAACAATATGATGTAGTCAATTGGTGGCCCTGATGTATGTTCTTGAATTAAAAATTCTCTTACTGCTTCTATACCACCATCATGTGGGATGATGGTGTATAGGCTAGTTACATCCATGGTCATCAATAAAGGTTTTTGATTCCTTAAAGGCACTGTTCTTATTTTTTCCAAAAAATCAAATGTGTCTCTGACATAAGATTTAGCTTTGATCACTATAGGTTGGAGACATTTATCAATACAAACCGCAAGCGGCTGATTGATAGAATTCGTAGCAGATATAATTGGTCTGCCTGGGGGGTTATGTAAACTTTTGTGAATTTTTGGCAGTAGGTATAGTACAGGACGCCTAGGGTTAACCATGGTTAGAAAGTCTAATTCAATTTCTGATATCATGTATTGCCTACTCCTAATTCTAGGATTTGTTTAATCTCTTGTTGGTATAATAGAGTAGGATCTCTATTGAGTATAGTGTAGCAATGTACATCCTCTAGTTGTCTTAGTGCCTCTGTTTTGTAGCTGGTACAGTTCTGTAAAACTAATGCTCCCCCTTTGTCTGCTCTCTTAATGATTATTTCTGGATTGGCAGCCAATGTTTTTAAACATTTCTTGTCAGCTAGTGTCAGATTATAATATGTCTTATGTTTATGTTTAAAGTACTGATTAACGTCCCTTTTTATCATATTCATGAAAACATGCACAGATGGATTTTTGATGGGTGGAATACATTTAGATTTAAGTTTACACACCTGTATAGCTGCGATTGATGTCTGTGTAGGTGGTTGCTGCTGCTGCTGCTGCTGCTGCTGCTGCTGCTGCTGCTGCTGCTGCTGCTGCTGCTGCTGCTGCTGCTGCTGCTGCTGCTGCTGCTGGATGTGTGGATCAATCTCTTTGCTGGTAAAAAAAGATTTTAAATTAAGTTTTCTTTCAAATTTGAATAGATCTACTTCTATATCAAATCTCCTAGCAACTGTGGTGGGAACAAACGAAGAGCCCATCGAGAGGACTTTAAGCTCCATATCTGAAATAAGATGATTAGAAAGGTTAATTACAATATTTTGTGCCTCCCCTATTGGTGTGACCGTGTGACTGGAGGTGTTCTTGGAATTACGTTGCCCTCTCCTGGTCTTTTTCCTTTGTTTTTGGTCGTCTGATGGCCTTTGTCTAAAAAAGGCTTTGACGGTCCTGGTTTTTGTGGTCTAGTGGTTGTTCCGTCTGCTGATGCGCTAGCCTCTGAATCACTGAATCACTGCTGTTTGTATCCACCTTCCTCTGTTGACCGTCAAAGCCTTTTTTAGACAAAGGCCATCAGACGACCAAAAACAAAGGTGTGCTAGACATAACCCCTTTTGTTTGATTATACTTACTGCTTCAGCATATCGGAAAAAGGGGGGGAAAGGAGAACACAAAATGGATGTGTCTCCTAAAAGAATTCACTATACTGCACTCCTACTTAATTTAAAATTTAACTTTTAATATATTTACATAAAACATATGTTACCAAAACGTCGTGTATTGTGCATTAAAAATAAATTAAATTAACAAGACCAAGCATCCGTGTCAGTGAATGTGCGTTGGGATGGTCTCAAACAACTAATTGTAGTTGAGATTGCAAGACACAGGACGCTAATAGTCAGGGTATAAACCCCTCTGGGGCACCTATGAGACCAGGTAAATGTATATACATATATATAACAGACTCAGTGAATGATTGTATCGTGAAAATTCAGCAGTCCTGCTTAAACTTATAAACCACAGAGCACTTAGGGATGTTAGTTAGAAGTGTATTACCATCCAGTGGGTATGGAAGTGCAGCTGATAATGTGGTAATGGAGAGTAGATGATTCACAGCATAGTGAAGCAATTGTTCACAGCATTTTGGTCAGTGAGTCATTATACAGCACACTCCAAATAAACATATCATATAGAGAGCAGGAAAGCTAGCGCACTGAGTGTTGATAAAGATAACCAATTTAAGGTCTACATAGATAGAGCCAGGAGACTACAGAACACTACATAAAAGCAGCTCCAAGTAGGAGACTGACAACATTGCGCGTCCAACGCGCGTTTCCCTCCAGCAAAGGAGCTTCCTCAGGGACAAAGCTCCTTTGCTGGAGGGAAACACGCGTTGGACGCGCAATGTTGTCAGTCTCCTACTTGGAGCTGCTTTTATGTAGTGTACTGTAGTCTCCTGGCTCTATCTATGTAGACCTTAAATTGGTTATCTTTATCAACACTCAGTGCGCTAGCTTTCCTGCTCTCTATATGATATGTTTATTTGGAGTGTGCTGTATAATGACTCACTGACCAAAATGCTGTGAACAATTGCTTCACTATGCTGTGAATCATCTACTCTCCATTACCACATTATCAGCTGCACTTCCATACCCACTGGATGGTAATACACTTCTAACTAACATCCCTAAGTGCTCTGTGGTTTATAAGTTTAAGCAGGACTGCTGAATTTTCACGATACAATCATTCACTGAGTCTGTTATATATATGTATATACATTTACCTGGTCTCATAGGTGCCCCAGAGGGGTTTATACCCTGACTATTAGCGTCCTGTGTCTTGCAATCTCAACTACAATTAGTTGTTTGAGACCATCCCAACGCACATTCACTGACACGGATGCTTGGTCTTGTTAATTTAATTTATTTTTAATGCACAATACACGACGTTTTGGTAACATATGTTTTATGTAAATATATTAAAAGTTAAATTTTAAATTAAGTAGGAGTGCAGTATAGTGAATTCTTTTAGGAGACACATCCATTTTGTGTTCTCCTTTCCCCCCCTTTTTCCGATTCACTTTTCAGTTCACAGTTTGCACCCACTTTTTTGATTACCATATATTCACCCATTATTTTTTTTTCAATTGGTGTGGTTTTGCGATCACTCCCTAACCCTAGTGTTTTCTCTCTGCTTCAGCATAAACAGGAAAAGGTCAAATAAGGCACAGGGCTCCCTGGTATAAAGAGAGGATGCCCAAGTCATGTTTCCCTAACACTGGGATAAGGAGTTAGGGGCACTCCAGTCAGGTATAAGACTGAGAAGGTTTGTTTTATTAAAATAAAAAGTTTAAGTTTGCAGAGTGTAAGGGATATGGCTGGTGGGGATAAACCAGATTAAGTTCTCACTCTCTCTCACACACACACACCAAAAGACTTAGAACATTTTAATAAAGAAGGGTAAAAGTTAGTCTATTAAACAGGTATGTTTAAATGTATTATGCTTGGTGCCCAGTTAATGCCCAAGTCACCCTGAGCCTGATATAGGGGTTCAGGGGACATTCCAGCTAGGTGATAAAAGCTGAGAGATTTTTATTAAAGTATGGGGCAGGTTTTGCAGAGGGGGAGGTATATTGAATTACCAAAGTGTATTTTAACATATGCTTGGGCATTATACCAAGCTGGTGTCACTCTGTCTCACTCATACTTGAAAAGCTAGAGGTGTGAGAGCCATTTGTTCAGGATAGCTAAGTAGTGGCCACATCCTCAGATCAAGAGACCTGATTTACATTTCAAGCAGGTCTACCCTTACCGGCTGGAGACCTGTCACCGCGGGTGGGAGACAGGAAACAGAGGGCAGAAGGTCCATATGCTAAGTGACAAGTGGGGGAAGATGGCATGTGTCACACATGCTCAGTTGCTATACTGAAGCCTCTGCCAGGCTCCCTGAAGTACTGGCAAAACCTGGCTATAGGTGGGATGATTGGTTCCCACGCAAGAGATTGGCTGCACATGATACAGATAGGCTTTAGGTGTTTTTAAAAAGTCTGGTGCAGCCAGTCAGGAGTTAGTTCCATCTAAAAAATCAGCATGCAGTGATTCAAGGTGTGTTTCAAGAATTCCAAAATCTGAGTAAGTCATCTAAGTTTCTCAGAGGCTAAATGTCCAGTTACAAAGACTCCAGCAGGAAGAGGCTACTTGAAGGAAAAGTTGCCTGGATGATGTTGCTGTTTGTTTTGCAACTAGGAAAGATTAGTTGTGTATCCCAGTTTCCAAAGTAAGTGTGTCTTTCTTCTGTATTTTGTGTAACATAGCTGTGTATGTTTATTTTGTAAATTAATCACAATTTATTTTATCTCTCTGCTTTGCTCAATCAATGATCCCGGTAATTAAGGTTTTAAAAGCATTGGTCTCCAGTGACAGGCTTGTATGTTCTTGTAATACGGTGATATTTTTCTGTAAACAAAGCACTGTGCTAATTTTGTATATTAAATCTAGACTTTAATAAGTATATCTTTGGACTCCGATAGAACTTGCACATTTTGTATAGAGCAGGGTTTCCCAAACTTTTTTTTCCCGTGACCCGGTTATTTTTTAACTTCTTTTTCGTGACCCACTAAAAATTTTATCGCCTATACTGGCCTATAGGGCCTGCACAGACACACACACAGCCACTGATATACACACACAGCCACTGATACACACACAGGCATACACACAGCCACTGATACACACACATACACAGCCACTGATACACACACATACACAGCCACTGATACACACACACACACACACACACACAGCCACTGACACACGCATCCACTGACACACACACTGATACACACACAGAGCCACTGATACACACACACGCAGCCACTGACACACACACCCAGCCACTGACACACACGCAGACACACAGACACTGCTACACACACACCCACACTGATACACACACACACTGCTACACACACAGAGACACTGCTACACACACAGAGACACTGCTACACACACACACACACACACACACACAAACACTGATACACACACAGACACTGATACAGATACACACAGATACTGATTCACACACAGACACACACACACACACACACACACACTGATACAGATACACACAGATACACACACACACAGACACTGATACACACACACACTCGCTCTCCCCTATACGCACACAGACACAAACAGTGAATTACAGGCAACGACGGATGTGAGTGACTGGAGGGAGGGTCAGGGACACTTGGGTGGGAGGGAGGGGGGCAGGGACACTTGGGTGGGAGGGAGGGAGGGGGCCAGGGACACTTGGGTGGCAGGGAGGGGGCCAGGGACACTTGGGTGGGAGGGAGGGGGCCAGGGACACTTAGGTGGGAGGGAGGGGGCCAGGGACACTTGGGTGGGAGGGAGGGAGGGGGCCAGGGACACTTGGGTGGGTGGGAGGGAGGGGGCCAGGGACACTTGGGTGGGTGGGAGGGAGGGGGCCAGGGACACTTGGGTGGGTGGGAGGGAGGGGGCCAGGGACACTTGGGTGGGTAGGAGGGGGCCAGGGACACTTGGGTGGGTAGGAGGGGGCCAGGGACACTTGGGTGGGTGGTAGGGAGGGGGCCAGGGACACTTGGGTGGGAGGGGGGCCAGGGACACTTGGGTGGGTGGGAGGGGGGCCAGGGACACTTGGGTGGGTGGGAGGGGGGCCAGGGACAATTGGGTGGGTGGGGGGGCAGGGACAATTGGGTGGGTGGGAGGGGGGCCAGGAACACGTGGGTGGGAGGGGGGCCAGGGACACTTGGGTGGGTGGGAGGGGGGCCAGGGACACTTAGGCCAGGGACACTTGGGTGGGAGGCAGTGACTGGGTGGGGTGACTTACCTTGCCACCGGACGCTTTCCCCTGCTTCCCCCGATATCCCCTGCTGCCCGGGACGGGAGGTGGACTTGGGGGCATGGGAGGTGGGCTCGGGAGGGGGTGCCACGGGAGGTGAGCTCGGGAATCTGGCACGGGGAGAAGCGGGCCGCAGTAGGAGCTTGTACTTCCCCCTCTGTCCCACGTAACGTGTGGGCCGCAGAGGAGCTGCTACTTCCTCCTCCGTCCCACGTTGGGAGCAGGGGGGGAGGAAGGGAGCGGGCCCTGCTTGCCCTGCGCGGAACCGTGGGGGGAATCGCCGCCATTGTTAACTTGAGCGGGGGGGACGGGAAACACCACGCGGCCAGCCTCGCTGCGACCCGGCAATTTTGGTGCCGTGGCCCGGTGCCGGGTCGCGATCCACCATTTGGGAAACGCTGGTATAGAGTAATTAACATTTTTGGACATATTTTGTTTAACAGATTTTTGTGTTAAGTGCATATTGCTTTAGTATACAGGGACCAACGACCCTGGCAATTGTAATTTTCTATATCTTTGGTGGTGGCAGCGGTTAAAGCTATGACAGATTAAGGGTAGATATTATTCACTTGAGGTACCTTGTGTAGTAGAAAACTGGATCTGCGAGATAGCTGTATTAACCCTCGTCACTAATACAAGTCACGTGCTCACAAGTGTGCCGTTCGTGACATCAATCGTGTCTTTAATTTCAACCTAATCTAACATGTATGTATATGTCAACTGAGTTGAAGCTTTATATTAAATTCTAATGAACTGAGGCACTCATCAAGAGGAAGGCAAAGACACCTCCCCAATAAACCATTTGCCAATCATGTCTCATAAGAGGAAAACATTCCTTCTTCATTCCAGAAATTACATCCGCTTTTCCCATGGATTAATACTCTTCCTATGTTTAATTTATGCACCATACTGTTCTAAATAGATGTTACTGTATTAGTTTTGTGGCACTAAATCTTCCTTTTGCTGCAATATTTTTGCAAGTGACTCTTCTTTGACTCTACAGACGTATTGATTTTAGAAGCAGGGTTAATGGTACGAGAATGAAAAGCAACTGGAATCTTTAATGAACCATGGGACTATAAGCAGGTTTCTGGGGGCGGGTCTAAGGAGATAAGTGCTGTGTACAGTAGGGGTTAGAAGCCTGCTCAGATAATTGGGTAATTTGTCCATACAGTATTTGAAGGCGAGACAGGAAAGATGTACATTGCGCCTGGACTCAAGGGATAGGCAACCTAGTTCAGTTAACATAGTGTATCCAATGGTGGGGATTGAAGTTACATAGTAAGACAACAGCATATTGAGTAAAGCATGGCAAGTTTGCTGAGGTGCATTTGAAATGCTTTACCATACACAATATCCCTATAGTTGATAATTGGCATTAGCATCTGCTGTGGGATGCGTTTTCTGACGAACAGGATCAAGCAAGATTGATTTATTTATTTAAAGTACATCCAGTTTGGAATAGATTTTGGATATCTGATGTTGTTTTAGGCAAACTTCAAATGTAAGTTGTCTTCTAATATGTGAAGATCTGCTTCTTTTCTTTCAGATATTCACTCATTCGGAGGTGTACATAACGTACGTACCATGTTGTTTTAATCGCTCAGAGTTTGAGCAACAGTAGTGACAACCTCCTTCACAAGGTAATCTATCCAACACACAAAATCTCTCTGAAGAGAGGAATACTGTGCATGCTAATACCAAACGTGACTGTCATCTTTTAACTATTATCTGCACAGACTGAAGATATGCTGATGCACAGTATGCATAGAGAAAAAGCTTCAGTAAACATAATTACATAATAAAACCATAACAAAATAAATTGGTATAGAGTAAGCTATATAGGAAAACAACTATTCTATATCAAGGATTAATTAAATGTCATCAAAAGTCCAAAAAACATTTAACCCCATGTTAACCAGGCTTGCGCTATCAATCCATTAGGCAGTGAATCATGCCTTTGTTAATTGCATATCTATGGACACAAGCCCTGTAATAATCTCCGTGTACCAAGGAAATACAGTGTCTAACCAGCAATAGAGAACTTGAGCATGCTGCCACCTAAACAAGGGTAGGAAAATCTGATCCATATTATCCAACTTTAGCAAAGAAAATAAGACTGGTTGGTATATTACTAGATCCCTTAAATGGAAAGAAAAAAATGTATATGGCAAAAGCCCATACCACCAGCTGCTCAGATCCAGTACAGGCAGCTGATATTCTGCCATTGGCTGTAAATCGGTTTACGGTGCTGGAGATTTGAGCTCAACGGAGCTGAACTGTTCTCCAGCACAGGGAAAATGTCAAAGCACATTCTGTAGGGCCTGTCAAACTTGACATACAGTGTATAAAATTACTTTTCAAATCTTCTGATTAACCTTTAAATGTTTAGAAATAATCGCAATTTTCAATGTCAACAAAGAAATGCACTGGGATTTGTATTCACACTTGCATGCCGTGTCTAGAGCATTTCCTAATAGAATTTCTTTGACAATTTATCACTACCTGTACATGTGTCCTCCTAGCAGAGCCAACTTTGCAAAATGGTCATAAGTTAACCTTTCGATTGATGGGTCACATCTGTAAATAGGACGTGCTCTTAAAAATATATCTCACGTTGAATGTTTACATACAATATTTATGCTGGTCCAGCAACCTGTTTTGCAGCAAAGCGGCTTCATGGTTACTATATCCCAAATAGCCATACATATTTGATCGTTCACTAGGATATTTCCTCTCATTTCATCCTTTATTTTTTATATGAAATACAGGATGTCCCTAATGTAGCTATGCTACTGGCATGTCTAGTAGCAATAAGTTTATCCCACCATTGACAAATACAACCTCAGTGTGTAATAGATTTAAAAGGGAGTCAGCTATGCAAGTTTTTTTTTCTATTTTTGTATTTAGTATCTTCATGTAATTTATTGCAATTGTCACTTTATTTGTATGCTGAAATACAAAAACTTGAGACTGCTGTCCTCCCTTTCTTAATAGTATTAAGTGAGTGTTTTTGCCCCATATCTTTCTATGTACAGGCATACCCCGGTTTAAGGACACTCACTTTAAGTACACTCGCGAGTAAGGACATATCGCCCAATAGGTAAACAGCAGCTCGCGCATGCGCCTGTCACCACGTCCTGAACAGCAATACCAGCTCCCTACCTGTACCAAAGCTGTGCGCAAGCGGGGAGACTACTGCTGCGACACACTTTATTCGAGCAAATACCCAGTATGTACCTGCCAGATACCTGGAATGCGCCGCTCCTCACCTCTGACAAGCCCCGTTGCATTTGCCTTCCCAGCCTGGGTTCATGCCTGGCTGATGGGCGGCTGATCTGTTAAATGATAATGATTAGGATTTAATAGGCTGCAATGCTTCGCGTGTCTACCAGATGGCATACATTCATGAATTGTAATGCAGTATATATATATATATACTGTGCAGTATTGCAGCCAGCGGGAATAAAATGCTTCAATCCGTGCCTGGAAAATAACTCAATGCACTCGGGCAGAAAACAGTCACAAACCTCAATACACCCGGGTATACCCGAATTCGTGGGACTAGCCGAGCTCGAATAAAGTGTGTCGCCAGTGTATAGAGCCTGTTACAAATGTGTTATTTACATCAGTTATGCACGTATATTACGATTGCAGTACAGTACATGCATCGATAAGTGGAAAAAAGGTAGTGCTTCACTTTAAGTACATTTTCACTTTACATACATGCTCCGGTCCCATTGCGTACGTTAATGCGGGGTATGCCTGTAGTATATTTAAAAGACAAGTTAAAGGAACAATGCCCTGTTCTTGCAATACAAGCAAACTGTAATAAAGTGAAGGTCCATCTATTTTGCACGCAAGTCACAAGATTAGGGTTTGCAAACGTAGAATGTTTAGCATAAAGCTAAAATGTGCATTAAGTTGTAGTTACAATAAATGAAGGCTATATTTGGATTGCATGACTGACGTGTCTTGTTTGAATCTCGTTTTGAGAACTAATTTTGGGGAAATCGTTTCAAGTGTCAAATCTGTGTAGAATACAAAATTGAATTAAAAAGAATCTGAAGACAGCAAAAGGATTTGTAAAAACATTTTATTCAATTCTGAACCACAAAGCTGGCCAATAGTGGCAAAAAATTAGCGAAATGTTTCCACTTTGATACAAAAAGGTTTACTTAAAAAAAAAAAAGTTTACAAAGAGCTTTTGAAAGCATCTACAAAGTAAAAAGGCCAAGCAGGAATATAGCAAATCTACAAGACTAGTGTTTAAGGCAAACAGGGCTAAATGTGGCTCCTAAAAAGTGATTGCCTTGTGCACTTTTACAATCCATAAAAAGAACGGGTGTGCAATTCTATATAAACCAAAGCAGCCATTTCTGGAAGAAGAAGGCCCGGTAGGCTGTTTCAGAAGATATGGAATTTATAGCTGGCAGGTCATATAGTTAAGAAACTTGTGGTTGCCATGTTTAAGCACGAGATTGAAGCTGCGGTTGTGGTCATTCAGCTAGAACAGAGCTAGATCACTTGCTACATACAAAATAATAGCAAGTTGCAGCATAAGGCTAAGGCCCCGCTCCCTCAGTCAGCGCGCCCGCACTGCAGACAGGCAGGGCGCTGACAGACACAGACCGCGATATGCGGTCTGTAGGGAGCGAGGCTTGAGTGGGAGGGAGGGGCGTGGTTAAGCGGAGGGGGGCGTGGTTTAAGCGGAGGGACCCGCTACCCCCCCTCCACGGGCTTGGGCTCCCAGGCTGCAGGAGGGAGCTGCTGCGGGCTGCCCTAATCACATGCTGACACTCAGGCACACACACACACACAGACACACAGACACACAGACAGGCACTCATGCACACACACACACAGGCAGGCCCTCACGCACTCAGGCACACACATAAACACACACAGATAGGCACTCACGCTGCTTTCCCCCCACACTCCTCCCCGCTCCCCGAAGCCTCCCCTCCTCCCGAAGCCTCCCCTCCTCATTGGCTCACAGCCACACCACGTGACGCGTCGCTGCTTGGGATTACAATTCTCTTGAATTCCCTGGCGGCTGACGCGTCACAGCGTGTAGTGAGCTGTGCAGTGAGGGGGACTGGGACCGGCTCGGGAGGATTCCCCTGCTGGTGGGGAACGCTCGTGTGGCCGCCCGCGCTGCCGGGCGCAGCGGGTCACAGGCCTAGATGCAGGCTGCTTGCAAGTATACCACGGGCAAATTACAACTGCAACTGAATCAGTATCTAAATAGAGAAAAACAAAAATCATTAAAATGTCTTCACACCTATATAGATGCATTAAAGGATCAGTACTCACTATGTTTTATTATTTTTTATTTAAGTAGGATTGAAGCATGGGGCTTCTGGAGCTGAATCGTGTCGATTTCAGCTCTGGAGACCACCCTGCTTCCCAAGATACAAAGCTCCGTATGGGGTGCCGGTATCTCCTCTGTTTCAATGTCCCAGTCATACGGGCCAATAGGAAGCCGCAGGGAAAGGCGTCACGGCTTCCTATTGGCCAGTGTGATGCGGCACTTTAAAACAGCCATATTGTGAACCCAGCCAGGGCTCCTACCAGCACGCCATCTCAGGAAGCAGGGGATCCCCGGAGGAAAAAAAATAAAAATATATCAACGTGGTTCAGTGCCAGAGTTTACTTAACCCCTCCCTTTGTTTTAATAAACTATGCCACAAGGATTGTTGCTTTTTGTTAATAATCTAAAATGTGTTCTCCGTCTCTAACCCCATCACTACCTGGTTCATGCAACCTAATGTCAAAGTTTATAAGAGCGTGCTGGAAGGTTCTCAAAGTCTGACCTTCCACCACCAGAAAGAATTATATTATAAAAAATAAAAAATCTCCCACCAACGTTGGTCTTAGTTGAATTTCTTTCGCTGGCATGAAGACACGACCTGCAGGCTGCATAAAGCTTTTGTACTGAAAGTTTATTCAATTCAAACAATGTTACAGCAAAATGAGACAGCAAAATGAGAGCAATCAATCTGTGCGCTTGTGCTCAGGCCTTGATGGCAATTCCCAACACAACAACAAGAAATGTCAGCAAATACAAATCATCCAGATTATTACAGCCCGAGTGCCAGCTGTAGTGCGCGGTCTTCACTTACATGTGGCCTGCAAAGCACGTGGCATCAGCCCTGAGATCATGTGCATGTTCTGTAGTACTAATGCGATCCCTCAGGTCTGAAGGTAGATGGTGATATAGCAATGTTATAATACACCAAGACTTGAAAAGAAAACAAACTGACAGACAACACGTGAACAATATGCATTTTACATGGAAATTGGATGTACAAAACTGTACCTGTAAATCTGTAATTCCTGACATTATACTTCTAAGTCGTTGCTTTTTTTTTCTTTTCTTAAAAAGATGGCTACCCAGGAGTATAGCGTTAGACTATATTGTATATTTATTTTCTTATAGCAAGTGGCCAAATATTGCCACAAACTCACTCAAGCCTCCGCTTGATACACACAAGACGTTCGGGTGGCTGTTGGGAGGAGTTAACCTTTTTGCAGATGCAAGTAATCTCTTGATTGTACAGCAGTGTCGATTTTATTACTTCCCTTGCAGAAAAATAAAAATTATAATATATAATATATAAATAAAAAATATATATATATTTTGCTTTTTATTTAAACAAGCAAAACTACTCTTTATTACACATTTTGGTCTACTGTTCAAAAACTACAAAACAAGCTGAAACAGCATCAAGTCCCAGTGTGTGTGTGTTCACAGGATCCGTGGTGGTAGCCGTTGCTTATACATTCCTGCGAGGGCTTTGGCCGCACCGTAAATCATCTGCCGACAGGACATGCCTGTAAATGCCACGTGCCAACCAGTCCTGGTGACATGCGGTAAACTTCTCTCCAACACTTCGCCCACCGTCACTGAGAGGCCAGACCATCTGAGGTTGTAATCCTGCGGGGTCAAATTTTGGGCCTAGAAAGAAATTAGAATAAATAAATACACAATCATAATGTAGCTACTCAAATAATCCTAAATATTATGGTTTACTAGAGTCAACACACACACATACTTCAAAGAGACAGAACAAAATGTGATGATATTGCCTGGATCACAGTGCAATAAATGTAAATCCTGGCTCAGATTAACAAATTGACATGACGTTTTGATTCATGTAGCGTGCATCTGCAGACACCACAAGCCCGCTCACTAGATCAGCGGGGTCATAGCTGAAATTCAAACATTTCAGCTCATTGACTACACAATTGTACTAAAACTTGGTATCGTTATATCCTTCAATTTGAACACCATATGGAAATTAGAATCTACATGTACACACAGACACACAGACACATAGACACACAGACACACAGACTCACACTATGGTCAATTTTTTTCTAATGTGGGACTTTTTTTAAACTTGTTCTTTATTTGCATTTTTGTTAAGAACAATGGGGAGTGGGGTACAGAACATAAAAAAGGGTTAGGGTGTTACTTTTGAATTACATATATTTATATCATATACATAACACCTTTGGTGGGGAGACAATAATGACATCACTGTTGGGGCAGCGTATAAAATAACTACTACAATAATTTAACTTAAAAAGACTGGGAGAGGGGAAAAGAAAAAAAGACGAAATAAAGAATGTCATTGGTTTAGAAATAATTTTCCATATTAACACACGTGCTATTTGAATACTGAATAGTACACTATTGAATACTGAGTACCCTCCAGACGCACCTCGTCGTTTTATACAGATACGAATCATACTAATGTGGGACTTTTAACATGACAGTTTACAGACCACTGCCAGGCAACCATTCATTGTTATACCAGACAGCATAAATGTAATCTGGACACAGTTCACATGAAAAACGACCCCATTGCCCCATCTCAGTATGTTAAGTTGTTGTTAAAGTCTGACATATGCTTATGATTTATAACCGTCCGTCTGTAAAATGGCATCTTATTTACAACCTATACAAAATGACAGCAAGTATAAATCAAAACATTGACCTACGCTACCAGGATCAAGGTTTAAACATGCCTCAATATTTCACCTCTTTACTAAATATATTTACTATTTGACAACTAAAAAGCGAATTGAAAATATGATGCTCGTGCAAAAACTAGTTGAGCGGAGTATAAGAGTTATATTCTTATCATCAGGAGAGGATTTCATCAGGAATGCTTTATTCCTGATCACTGGAGTTAATTCACAAATCAGTTAGGTAAGAGTTACAGGTAATAACCAAAACGGGTGCAGATTTCCTGTTTTGTAAAAGCCCTCACTGTTTTCTGCAGTTTGATATTTTCACCCCCAAAAATTCTTAGACCCAAAAGCTTAACAAGTTCAGAATTCCATTTTAAAACTGCAGAGGTGAGCCCCAACTAAACATTGATACTTGTATAGACCCCAACAGTCATTAAAATGGTAAAAATATACTCGTACGAGCAGCATGCAGTAATCTTCCAAAGAAGGACTGTCACATTTTAAAATCTCTCTGTGACAATGTTCTTCAGTTCACTGAACCTGCTAAAGATCAATTTGACAAAATCTCATCTATGCTCCGTACAAGTGCACCTAAAAGTGCAGGGTGACTTCAGATCAACAAGCAGGTGCACAATCACACCAACAAGCAGGTGCACAATCACACCAACAAGCAGGTGCACAAACACACCAACAAGCAGGTGCACAATCACACCAACAAGCAGGTGCACAATCACACCAACAAGCAGGAGCACAATCACACCAACAAGCAGAAGCACAGTGGACTGCAGCCAGCACCCACAAGGATGGCCACTACTTAGACCTGGTTTTCACTAAAAACTCCTCTCTCTCTGATTTCTCCATTTCCCCTTTTCCTCTCTCTGACCATCACCTCATCTCATTCTCTCTATCTCGCTTCTCCCCTTCCCCACCTCCATCTACACCCCGGTTCTGCAGAAACCTGCGCTCTATTCACTTACCTGACTTTGAGTCCACTTTAAGCTCCTCCCTCTCCCCTCTCAGCTCTGCTACAGACCCTGACAACCTGGTCAGGAACTACAACTCTGTCTTGTCCTCCTCTCTTGAGCTACATGTCCCGCTTTCTCTCTGCCACCCTCGCCCTTCTAACCCTAGACCCTGACTAAATTCCCACACGTGCATGCTGCGTTCCTCCACTCGTTCCTCTGAACGCCTCTGGAGGAAGTCTCACACTCTCGCAGACTTCCTTCACTACAAATTTATGCTATCCTGTTTCAACTCTGCCCTCTCGCAAGCTAAACAAGCCTACTTTTCTTCACTAATCAACATGCACAAGTCTAACCCACGCCGACTGTTCTCTGTCTTTGATACTCTACTCAAACCACCCTCAGCTACCTCTCCTTCCTCCATCTCCGCTCAGGACTTTGCTGACTATTTTAAGGAAAAGGTGGAATCCATACGCCAGAACATCCCCTCTGTTCCTTCCTCCCATTCTACACCTCTTCCTAACTCTCCTCCTGCCTTCCTTGACTCTTTTTCCACTGTCTCAGAGGAGGATGTGTCGCTGTTGATCGCCTCTTCTCCCTCTACCACTTGCCCTCTTGACCCCATTCCCTCCCATCTCCTAAAACCTCTTGCTCCTACTATAATCCCTACGCTCACACACATTTTTAACTCCTCCCTCTGCTCTGGAACCTTTCCATCCTCCTTCAAACATGCAACAGTCATACCATTACTCAAAAACAGCAAGCTTGACTCTACCTGTCTTTCTAACTATCGACCTGTCTCCCTCCTGCCTTTTGCCTCTAAACTCCTTGAACGTCTTGTATTCTCTCGCTTGCTCCATTTTCTCAACACCTATTCTCTCCTAGACCCTCTACAATCTGGCTTCCGCAATGCTCACTCCACCGAAACAGCCCTCACTAAAATAACTGTCGACCTCCATGCTGCCAAAGACAGAGGTCATTACACTCTGCTCATATTACTCGACCTCTCTGCAGCATTTGACACAGTGGACCACCCTCTTCTCCTCCACATTCTCCATACTCTAGGTATTCGGAACAAAGCTCTATCCTGGATCTCATCCTACCTCTCCCATCGTACTTTCAGTGTCTCTTCTGCTAACACCTCCTCCTCTATTGATCTCTCTGTGGGGGTACCCCAGGGCTCTGTCCTGGGACCTCTTCTCTTTTCTCTGTACACTCTCTCTAGGTGACCTAATAACATCTTTTGGGTTTAATTATCACCTCTATGGCGACGACACACAAATATACTTTTCAACACCTGACCTTACACCTGCTGTACAAACCAAAGTTTCTGAATGTCTCTCTGCTATATCATCCTGGATGGCCCTCCGACGCCTTAAACTCAACATGGCTAAAACAGAGCTCCTCATACTTCCTCCCAAACCTGGCCCTACTACCTCCTTCCACATTACTGTTGGAACTACCATCATTCACCCAGTAGCCCAAGCATGCTGCCTAGGGGTCACACTCGACTCCTCTCTCACATTTGCCTCTCACATTCAAAACATTTTTAAAACTTGTCGCTTTTTCCTCCGCAATATAACTAAGGTATATTTACTATTTGACAACTAAAAAGCGAATTGAAAATATGATGCTCGTGCAAAAACTAGTTGAGCGGAGTATAAGAGTTATATTCTTATCATCAGGAGAGGATTTCATCAGGAATGCTTTATTCCTGATCACTGGAGTTAATTCACAAATCAGTTAGGTAAGAGTTACAGGTAATAACCAAAACGGGTGCAGATTTCCTGTTTTTGTAATAGCCCTCACTGTGTTTTCTGCAGTTTGATACTTTCACCCCCAAAAATTCTTAGACCCAAAAGCTTAACAAGTTCAGAATTCCAGTTTAAAACTCCAGAGGTGAGCCCCAACTAAACATTAATACTTGTATACACCCCAACAGTCATTAAAATGGTAAAAATATACTCGTACGAGCAGCATGCAGTAATCTTCCAAAGAAGGACTGTCACATTTTAAAATCTCTCTGTGACAATGTTCTTCAGTTCACTGAACCTGCTGAAGATCAATTTGACAAAATCTCATCTATGCTCCGTACAAGTGCACCTAAAAGTGCAGGGTGACTTCAGATCAACAAGCAGGTGCACAATCACACCAACAAGCAGGTGCACAATCACACCAACAAGCAGGTGCACAATCACACCAACAAGCAGGTGCACAAACACACCAACAAGCAGGTGCACAATCACACCAACAAGCAGGTGCACAATCACACCAACAAGCAGGAGCAAAATCACACCAACAAGCAGAAGCACAGTGGACTGCAGCCAGCACCCACAAGGATGGCCACTACTTAGACCTGGTTTTCACTAAAAACTCCTCTCTCTCTGATTTCTCCATTTCCCCTTTTCCTCTCTCTGACCATCACCTCATCTCATTCTCTCTATCTCGCTTCTCCCCTTCCCCACCTCCATCTACACCCCGGTTCTGCAGAAACCTGCGCTCTATTCACTTACCTGACTTTGAGTCCACTTTAAGCTCCTCCCTCTCCCCTCTCAGCTCTGCTACAGACCCTGACAACCTGGTCAGGAACTACAACTCTGTCTTGTCCTCCTCTCTTGAGCTACATGTCCCGCTTTCTCTCTGCCACCCTCGCCCTTCTAACCCTAGACCCTGACTAAATTCCCACACGTGCATGCTGCGTTCCTCCACTCGTTCCTCTGAACGCCTCTGGAGGAAGTCTCACACTCTCGCAGACTTCCTTCACTACAAATTTATGCTATCCTGTTTCAACTCTGCCCTCTCGCAAGCTAAACAAGCCTACTTTTCTTCACTAATCAACATGCACAAGTCTAACCCACGCCGACTGTTCTCTGTCTTTGATACTCTACTCAAACCACCCTCAGCTACCTCTCCTTCCTCCATCTCCGCTCAGGACTTTGCTAACTATTTTAAGGAAAAGGTGGAATCCATACGCCAGAACATCCCCTCTGTTCCTTCCTCCCATTCTACACCTCTTCCTAACTCTCCTCCTGCCTTCCTTGACTCTTTTTCCACTGTCTCAGAGGAGGATGTGTCGCTGTTGATCGCCTCTTCTCCCTCTACCACTTGCCCTCTTGACCCCATTCCCTCCCATCTCCTAAAACCTCTTGCTCCTACTATAATCCCTACGCTCACACACATTTTTAACTCCTCCCTCTGCTCTGGAACCTTTCCATCCTCCTTCAAACATGCAACAGTCATACCATTACTCAAAAACAGCAAGCTTGACTCTACCTGTCTTTCTAACTATCGACCTGTCTCCCTCCTGCCTTTTGCCTCTAAACTCCTTGAACGTCTTGTATTCTCTCGCTTGCTCCATTTTCTCAACACCTATTCTCTCCTAGACCCTCTACAATCTGGCTTCCGCAATGCTCACTCCACCGAAACAGCCCTCACTAAAATAACTGTCGACCTCCATGCTGCCAAAGACAGAGGTCATTACACTCTGCTCATATTACTCGACCTCTCTGCAGCATTTGACACAGTGGACCACCCTCTTCTCCTCCACATTCTCCATACTCTAGGTATTCGGAACAAAGCTCTATCCTGGATCTCATCCTACCTCTCCCATCGTACTTTCAGTGTCTCTTCTGCTAACACCTCCTCCTCTATTGATCTCTCTGTGGGGGTACCCCAGGGCTCTGTCCTGGGACCTCTTCTCTTTTCTCTGTACACTCTCTCTAGGTGACCTAATAACATCTTTTGGGTTTAATTATCACCTCTATGCCGACGACACACAAATATACTTTTCAACACCTGACCTTACACCTGCTGTACAAACCAAAGTTTCTGAATGTCTCTCTGCTATATCATCCTGGATGGCCCTCCGACGCCTTAAACTCAACATGGCTAAAACAGAGCTCCTCATACTTCCTCCCAAACCTGGCCCTACTACCTCCTTCCACATTACTGTTGGAACTACCATCATTCACCCAGTAGCCCAAGCATGCTGCCTAGGGGTCACACTCGACTCCTCTCTCACATTTGCCTCTCACATTCAAAACATTTCTAAAACTTGTCGCTTTTTCCTCCGCAATATAACTAAGGTATATTTACTATTTGACAACTAAAAAGCGAATTGAAAATATGATGCTCGTGCAAAAACTAGTTGAGCGGAGTATAAGAGTTATATTCTTATCATCAGGAGAGGATTTCATCAGGAATGCTTTATTCCTGATCACTGGAGTTAATTCACAAATCAGTTAGGTAAGAGTTACAGGTAATAACCAAAACGGGTGCAGATTTCCTGTTTTTGTAATAGCCCTCACTGTGTTTTCTGCAGTTTGATACTTTCACCCCCAAAAATTCTTAGACCCAAAAGCTTAACAAGTTCAGAATTCCAGTTTAAAACTCCAGAGGTGAGCCCCAACTAAACATTAATACTTGTATACACCCCAACAGTCATTAAAATGGTAAAAATATACTCGTACGAGCAGCATGCAGTAATCTTCCAAAGAAGGACTGTCACATTTTAAAATCTCTCTGTGACAATGTTCTTCAGTTCACTGAACCTGCTGAAGATCAATTTGACAAATTCTCATCTATGCTCCGTACAAGTGCACCTAAAAGTGCAGGGTGACTTCAGATCAACAAGCAGGTGCACAATCACACCAACAAGCAGGTGCACAATCACACCAACAAGCAGGTGCACAATCACACCAACAAGCAGGTGCACAAACACACCAACAAGCAGGTGCACAATCACACCAACAAGCAGGTGCACAATCACACCAACAAGCAGGAGCAAAATCACACCAACAAGCAGAAGCACAGTGGACTGCAGCCAGCACCCACAAGGATGGCCACTACTTAGACCTGGTTTTCACTAAAAACTCCTCTCTCTCTGATTTCTCCATTTCCCCTTTTCCTCTCTCTGACCATCACCTCATCTCATTCTCTCTATCTCGCTTCTCCCCTTCCCCACCTCCATCTACACCCCGGTTCTGCAGAAACCTGCGCTCTATTCACTTACCTGACTTTGAGTCCACTTTAAGCTCCTCCCTCTCCCCTCTCAGCTCTGCTACAGACCCTGACAACCTGGTCAGGAACTACAACTCTGTCTTGTCCTCCTCTCTTGAGCTACATGTCCCGCTTTCTCTCTGCCGCCCTCGCCCTTCTAACCCTAGACCCTGGCTAAATTCCCACACGTGCATGCTGCGTTCCTCCACTCGTTCCTCTGAACGCCTCTGGAGGAAGTCTCACACTCTCGCAGACTTCCTTCACTACAAATTTATGCTATCCTGTTTCAACTCTGCCCTCTCGCAAGCTAAACAAGCCTACTTTTCTTCACTAATCAACATGCACAAGTCTAACCCACGCCGACTGTTCTCTGTCTTTGATACTCTACTCAAACCACCCTCAGCTACCTCTCCTTCCTCCATCTCCGCTCAGGACTTTGCTAACTATTTTAAGGAAAAGGTGGAATCCATACGCCAGAACATCCCCTCTGTTCCTTCCTCCCATTCTACACCTCTTCCTAACTCTCCTCCTGCCTTCCTTGACTCTTTTTCCACTGTCTCAGAGGAGGATGTGTCGCTGTTGATCGCCTCTTCTCCCTCTACCACTTGCCCTCTTGACCCCATTCCCTCCCATCTCCTAAAACCTCTTGCTCCTACTATAATCCCTACGCTCACACACATTTTTAACTCCTCCCTCTGCTCTGGAACCTTTCCATCCTCCTTCAAACATGCAACAGTCATACCATTACTCAAAAACAGCAAGCTTGACTCTACCTGTCTTTCTAACTATCGACCTGTCTCCCTCCTGCCTTTTGCCTCTAAACTCCTTGAACGTCTTGTATTCTCTCGCTTGCTCCATTTTCTCAACACCTATTCTCTCCTAGACCCTCTACAATCTGGCTTCCGCAATGCTCACTCCACCGAAACAGCCCTCACTAAAATAACTGTCGACCTCCATGCTGCCAAAGACAGAGGTCATTACACTTTGCTCATATTACTCGACCTCTCTGCAGCATTTGACACAGTGGACCACCCTCTTCTCCTCCACATTCTCCATACTCTAGGTATTCGGAACAAAGCTCTATCCTGGATCTCATCCTACCTCTCCCATCGTACTTTCAGTGTCTCTTCTGCTAACACCTCCTCCTCTATTGATCTCTCTGTGGGGGTACCCCAGGGCTCTGTCCTGGGACCTCTTCTCTTTTCTCTGTACACTCTCTCTAGGTGACCTAATAACATCTTTTGGGTTTAATTATCACCTCTATGCCGACGACACACAAATATACTTTTCAACACCTGACCTTACACCTGCTGTACAAACCAAAGTTTCTGAATGTCTCTCTGCTATATCATCCTGGATGGCCCTCCGACGCCTTAAACTCAACATGGCTAAAACAGAGCTCCTCATACTTCCTCCCAAACCTGGCCCTACTACCTCCTTCCACATTACTGTTGGAACTACCATCATTCACCCAGTAGCCCAAGCATGCTGCCTAGGGGTCACACTCGACTCCTCTCTCACATTCGCCTCTCACATTCAAAACATTTCTAAAACTTGTCGCTTTTTCCTCCACAATATAACTAAGGTACGCCCTTTCCTCTGTTGCTCGACTGCTAAAACTCTGACTCAGGCCCTCATTCTCTCCCGTCTTGATTACTGCAAACTCCTGCTGTCCGGCCTTCCTGCCTCTCACCTGTCTCCCCTACAAACTATCCTAAATGCTGCTGCCAGAATCACTCTACTCTTTCCTAGGTCTGTCTCAGCATCTCCCCTCATGAAATCCCTCTCCTGGCTTCCAATCAAATCCCGCATCTCACACTCCATTCTTCTCCTCACTTTTAAAGCTTTACATTCTTCTGCCCCTCCTTACATCTCAGCCCTAATTTCTCGTTATGCACCATCCAGACTCTTGCGTTCTTCTCAAGGATGTCTTCTTTCTACCCCTTTTGTATCTAAAGCCCTCTCCCGCCATAAACCTTTTTCACTGACTGCCACACACCTCTGGAATGCCCTTCCCCTCAGTACCCGACTAGCACCCTCTCTATCCACCTTTAAGACCCACCTTAAGACACACTTGCTTAAAGAAGCATATGAATAGCACTGTGAATAATACTGGACACATGTTACATAAAGCTTTTACCTCTGCAGACGCACTTACCAGAACTCCCTCCTACTGTCTCTGTACGTTCTCCCTACCTACCAATTAGACTGTAAGCTCCTCGGGGCAGGGACTCCTCTTCCGAAATGTTACTTTTATGTCTAAAGCACTTATTCCCATGATCTGTTATTTATATTATCTGTTATTTATTTGATTACCACATGTATTACTACTGTGAAGCACTATGTACACTAATGGCGCTATATAAATAAAGACATACAATACAATTTAATACAATCACACCAACAAGCAGGAGCACAATCACACCAACAAGCAGGCGCACAATCACACCAACAAGCAGGAGCACAATCACACCAACAAGCAGGAGCTCAATCACACCAACAAGCAGGAGCACAATCACATCAACAAGCAGGAGCACAATCACACCAACAAGCAGGCGCACAATCACACCAACAAGCAGGAGCACAATCACACCAACAAGCAGGAGCACAATCACACCAACAAGCAGGTGCACAATCACACCAACAAGCAGAAGCACAATCACACCAACAAGCAGGAGCACAATCACACCAACAAGCAGAAGCACAATCACAGTCAGACAGTAGTATGTCTTAGGGGACCGTGATAATTCTTTTATCCAAACCCTGTCCTCATCAGAGAACCAATCAAGTTACTGGGAGGTCGGAAGGGGCAACTCTGGCTGTGCAAGCAGTTGCTGAACACAGTAACACACAAAAACACACACTTTCTTTGACAATCTGTTTTTAAACGAAGGGAGAATCTGAGGGCGAGAGTGTCGGGATGTGGGGTGGATTAATGATGTTAGGGTGATGGAAGCAGCGTAGGAGAGAGAATGTGAAGTGCAGACTTGGAAAGGGTTTGGAAAGGGAGGGCCCTATGGCCTAGTAAATCTAAATAAAGTGTGTTCTCAAAAGGAATACATTTTCATAAGATTTACTAGGATATAGATATATAGTTATAGTCAGTGCTTGACAAATCACCCACAAATCTACTCGCCGAACCAAAAAATCTACTCGCCACCTAGTCCCGCCCCAACCCCGCCTTTAGTCCCGCCCCTAGTCCCGCCCCCAACCCTGCCTCTAATCCCGCCCCCAGCCCCGCATTTAAAAAACCGATAAATGAAATAAATTGAATAAATTCCTAGTAAGAACATTCGTTTTTGACATAAGTTTATTTATTGTATTACATTATACTACAATTAGTCCTTGTGTATAAATGTCAAATCTAGAAAAAAAGCCAGATGTGAATGACTAGTTTCCTGAACCCCTTAACCAGTGTCTGGACGTCCCCACTTCACAATATTTAAAGCAGCAATCCGGCCTGGGATCTTACCTGATCTGCAGTCCGTCAATGTCCAGGTACCTCATTCCCGCAATGTTATACATTGGAGGGGATGTGTTCCCTACCTGTCTTCTGGGTTAGGGGGGATTCCGATGTCTCCCGTGTGAAGCTTGAGTCAGATCTGGAAGAAAGCAGAATAGGTTATTTCGGTGTAGTGTAGGGCAGTTAAGATATACAGGGTAAATAAGATATCCAGATCCAGATTGTAAGACAGAGAGACGGAGAGAGAGGGTGAGAGAGACGGAGAGAGAGGGTGAGAGAGACGGAGAGAGAGGGTGAGAGAGACGAAGAGAGAAGGTGAGAGAGACGGAGAGAGAGGGTGAGAGAGACGAAGAGAGAGGGTGAGAGAGACGAAGAGAGAGGGTGAGAGAGATGGAGAGAGAGGGTGAGAGAGACGGAGAGAGAGTGTGAGAGAGACGGAGAGAGTGTGAGAGAGACGGAGGGTGAGAGACAGAGAGAGGGTGACTGTGGGGGGATGGGGTGACTGGGTGGGGTGATTGGGGGTGTGGGGTGACTGGGTGGGGTGATTGGGGGTGTGGGGTGACTGGGTGGGGTGATTGATTGGGGGGTGGGGTGATTGATTGGGGGGTGGGGTGATTGGGCGGTGGGGTGATTGGGGGGGTGGGGTGATTGTGGGGGTGGGGTGATGGGATGTCTGACTTGGTGGGGATTACTGACTGTCTGACTGGGTGGGATGACTGGGCAGGGGGTGGGATGACAGACTATGACTGACTTTTGACTGACTGGGTGGGGGGGTGACTGACTTTTGACTGACTGGGTGGGGGGGGGGTGACTGACTTTTGACTGACTGGGTGGGGGGGATGACTGACTGACTGGGTGGGGGGTGACTGGGTACCTCTGGTGTCCTACACGTTCTCTCTCTCTCATACACACACACACACACACATACACACTCTCTCATACCCATACACACACTCTCTCATACCCATACACACACACTCTCATTCCCATACACTCTCTCCCTCTCTCTCGTATACCCCTCTCTCTTTCTCCCATACCCCTCTCTCTCTCTCTCTCCCATACCCTCTCTCTCTGTCCCATACCCTCTCTCTCTCTCTCTCATACCATACCATAACACACACACACACACACACACACTCTACCACCTCCCGCCCCGCGTGGGCAGCTGGAGCACCGGAGGGAGGGGAGAGACACCCGAGCCGCGCGGTCACCGGAGGGAGGGGGGAGAGACACGAGCCACGCGGGCACCAGAGGGAGGGGGGAAAGACACGAGCCGCGCGGTCACCGGAGGGATGGGGGGGAGAGACACACGAGCCGCGCGGGCACCGGAGGGAGGGGGGAGAGACACACGAGCCGCGCGGTCACCGGAGGGATGGGGGGGAGAGACACACGAGCCGCGCGGGCACCGGAGGGAGGGGGGAGAGACACACGAGCCGCGCGGGCACCGGAGGGAGGGGGGAGAGACACGAGCCGCGCGGTCACCGGAGGGAGGGGGGTGAAACACCCGAGCTGCGCGGGCAGCGGGAGCACCGGAGGGAGGGGGGTGAAGCACCTGAGCCGCGCGGGCAGCGGGAGCACTGGAGGGAGGGGGGTGAAGCACCCGAGCCGCGCGGTCAGCGGGAGCACCGGAGGGAGGGGGGAGTGAAACCCGAGCCTCGCGGGCAGCGGGAGCAACGGAGGGAGGGGGGTGAAAAACCCGACCCACGCGGGCAGCACCGGAGGGAGCGGGGGTGAAGCACCTGAGCCGCGCAGGCAGCGGGAGCACCGGAGGGAGGAGGGTGAAGCACCCGAGCCGCGCGGGCAGCGGGAGTACCGGAGGAAGGGGGGAGAAACACCAGAACAGTATATATAAATATTTATTACAGTGCATTAAATTCCCCCCCACCTCAAGCATCTGTCCACAATCCTCTCCATGACCGGATCAGTGCAGGTCTTGTAAGCAGGAGGTGACACAATTATACAGGAGGATATATAGGAGGAGGAGTAGCAGGTGCACGCGCGCGCGCACCCCCAACCCCCCCCCCCCCCTTCATTACCCGTGCAGAGAAGGAAGGGCAGTTTGAAGTCCTGGCAACTCCAAGCCGCGTCACAGCCAGAGGGTTTTTTTTTTTTTTTCAAGCAGGGGATTTTGTTTTTGCAGAGCAGGGGAAAAGCTACTGGCCACGAGCCAATATCCGATCGCAGCTGGCGAGTTGGCGACCGGGTTTGTCGAGCACTGGTTATAGTTATTATAGCAATACATTTATTGTTATTGTTTTTTTTTATTTTTTTTTAAATCGCTCAACCCAAGGAAGTCTAAGCAGTGTTAGTGTTATAGGCCAGGTATCCATCAGCATTTCCAAAGTGACAGTGCATAAGTAGAAAGCTTATACTATTGTACATCATTGATAGATATATAGATATATATCTCTCTCTATATTACTGAAAAGTGGCTTAACCAGTGCTGAAGCAGGGATATCCTTAAAACCTGTTGGTGGTCCTTTAGTACAGGAATTGCCCTCCACCCTCAGCAAACTATAGTGAATGGGTTTAAACTTGCAAGGGAAACCCTAGATTGCTAGTGGTTTCCTGAGAAGACTTTGGTACTGGCGGGGTTTATATTCTCCAATAGTTTGATTTTGTTAGATTTTTAATGTAATAATTAAAAATGACAACGTCTGCGCGTCTCTCTGTCTGCGCGTCTCTCTGTCTGCGCGTCTCTCTGTCTGCGAGCGTGTGTGTGTGTGTAAGTGGGAGAGTGTGTGTAAGTCTAAGTGGGAGAGTGTGGGTGTAAGTGTAAGTGGGTGCAGGGGTGGGTGTGTGTGTGTGTTATACACAAAATATGTTTGTAATTTAAGAAAAGAAAAAGAACATAGAAGAACATAGAAACCCAATCACATCACAAGTATTGTTACATACATAGGATAACTAGACTGGATATTAAAAGTAAAAAACAAAAACAAAGTGGGGCGGCTCCACAGCGTCATTGTGCATTTTTAAAGAGACCCGCAGTCCTCAAAAGGTTGAACCGTTCCTACAGTGAATGAGGCCCTAAATATCTCATTGCAAAACTGATCAGTGCTGTGCACAAGAGAATGACAGCAAATAAGGGTTAAAGCTCCCTCTGCCGTCCAATCAAAGAGTTACATCATATAAATGAACACATGAAGAAGCTTGGAGTTGCAGTAAAGTGAGGTCGCTGAATCAGATCTATTCGAATTCACTCCCAAAAGCCCAAAATGCAAACAAGCTTTCTAGAATACATGTACGTCTTTCATTAGATACTACCTCTGGGTGTCCATACCAAGTGCAGCAGTGATTTGAAAGGATCAGTTTGTTGCAAAGCATTATTTGAAAAAATAATCCACTGACCATTCCTCAACACAGAAAACGACAGGATGCTATTACAGCTATGTGTGACGAGAGAACGGTCTTCTTGTACATTACTTAACTAGCAAAATATATAATATCCAACACCAATAATTAAATGACTGTTTTCCTGGGTGAGGAAGCACACACTGTCACACTAACCTGCTGTATATATTCCATAGGAACTGGTGTAGCTTGTGTGAAGGCTTCTAAACGTATTCCATGGACTGGGTCATCCACAATTACACAGCCAATGTCAAACCACCTGAAAACAGAATGAATGTGCAGTAAACCATCAGGTTTTTTTTTTTTAGTTTCCAAAGCCTATCATGACCAAACCCAGACTTGAAACCATCATTACAATCCATTATAAAATGGGTATGAAATCTGAGGCATCCTGATTAGTTAACGATAAATCCTCTGCTTGAATATACCTGCTGGCAGTGACAGGGTAGTTTTCATCAGAGGATATGAATTTCTTAGTTCCAACTCATGTCAACTAACAAGTGTGCATAAACTGGGGGGCGCAAGATTTTGTAAGGAGGGCGCTGGGAAAGGACAACAATGGAAGAAGAGAATGGAGGACCGCCAGAGCGGGGGTGGTGGACGGCGGTAATGGAGCAGGACGGCTTGAGGTGGTGGGGGCGGGGAGAACCGCGCCCTAGCAGTAAGACCTGGAAGTCTTCACCGACTTCCGGTGTTTGCCGCTGATAAAGTGCGCTCCTCCCCAGCCATCAAACTCCTCTGCTGCCCTGCTCCGGTGGTCCTCCACCACCGTAGCCAGATAGGCATTAAAGGGAAGGGGGGGAGGGGGGGAAGGGAGAGGGGAGGAAAGATGAAGCAGGGGGAGAGGGGAGAGAAGAGATGAGGAGAGGGGGGAGGGTGACAGAAAGGATGCATTGGGAATCTACACAAAAAAAAATTGCAGTCAGTATTTTTATACACCGATTAGTTTAAAATGAAAAAAAAAAACATATAAAATGTGTCATGTTCTGCCGTTTTAAAAATGTTGAAATATGAAAATATTTTTACGTATCTGTATTGACATTTATAATGTATACCGATTCAAAGGTTTTTTTCCCCATGCGATTTGGAATACATCAAGTATGGAGGTGCCCCCCCCCCCCCAACATATCACCAATGAAAAAGGGGGGCTCGACTTAAAGTTTGCTCACCCCTGATCCAAGTAATGCCCATTTCTCCTTCTGTTCGTTAAAAGGCCATAGAGGCAGCGGCACCATAAACAAGTTAAGAGCTAAAAGGTGGTAAATCACTCAAGTTAATCATGTTTGCAAAGAACATTAGAGTGTTAAAAAATAAATAAATTGTGGTAAGAAATGTGGAAAATTGCTGTCAAATAGAACTAAAAATTGACACGTAATGTTATTGCCATTTATGATAGTAATTGAATATTACTCAGACTACAATAATATTAACAATAATTTTTTTTTTTTAATGTTTACTTTAAAAAGTTTTGCGCTCCAATGCAGAAATGCAGACTCAAATCAAGTCAATTTAAAAGCTTGCTTCAGAAAATACCCCAAACCAGAAGGCTTTTCAATTGAATTCCAGGAAAATCAAACCCAATTATAGATGACGTAATTGGATTAAAAGAACTAATTTGAAAACAAGGTGTGTGTGTGTGTGTATGTTTGTGTGCGTGTGTGTGTGTATATATGTATATAAATGTGTGTGTGTGTATATGTATATAAATGCGTGAGTGTGTGTGTGTGTGTGTGTGTGTGTGTGTGTGTGTGTGTATAAATGTGTGTGTGTGTGTGTGTGTGTGTGTCTGTGTATAGGTATATAAATGTGTGTGTGTGTGTGTGTGTGTGTGTGTGTATATAAATGTGTGTGTGTCGGTATATAAATGTGTGTGTGTGTGTATATATATGTATATACGTGTGTGTGTGTGTGTGTGCGTGTGTGTGTGTGTGTGTGTGTGTGTGTGTGTGTGTGTGTGTGTGTGTGTGTGTGTGTGTGTGTGTAGTTATGGTGGGTAAAAAAAGTGAATATAGTATGTGTGTGTACACACACACACACACACAAAAATCAGACTTTATCTTGTCAAATTGTAGACCCATACTTTTAATAAACTCAGACATGAAAATTATAGCCAAAGTTATCTCCAATTGAACAAATAAAATGATAGAAACCATAATTCATCCTGACCAAGCGGGCTTCATACTTCATAACGGACATCCATGGACAATGTTGGAGGATTATGCAATGTATTTCACTTAACTAGAGCCTTAGATTATATTTAGCAGCACAAAACCGGGTGAGTCAATTACTGAGAATCGTAAAATGATCTGGAAATCCTAATGTAAACGATTGAATATCAATCCACTCAATCAAGAGTCGTCTTTATGGTTTAACATAACTTATTAAAAAACTTGGTCGTTCCAACATTCTGCTCCATTTGGCCAAAACATTAACGTTCTCAAAGACATTATTAAATAATTCGGCATTAAATAGCTCTGAATTACAAGAATAATTTGGACAACCAGATGTAGAAATGTATTATAAAGTTAAAATACTACTGACCTCGGGGGGCGTGGCCAGGACTGAGCTGACCAGATGCAGGTCTGCTCGGCTCCCAGTACAGGGAGCAAGTTAGGCGTCAATACCCTGCCAAAAAAGCACCCCAACAACCCACAGTGTCAGGGGACCAGGGAGAGAACCAACTCCCAGACTGACCGTCCAGCTTTTGGGCTCCCCGGTGCATGAACCGCTTGCTAGTCAGCCCACGAGAGAAGAAGCAATCACCGAAATCCCCGAAACACCCAAAATGGCAACTGATCACAAGGGGCCGGCCTTATCCATCTCAGGCAGCTTAGCCCTCTGCCGGAGAAAAGTCACAGGCAAGGGTGGACGTCCTTGTGAAGGCAGCGGAGTGCGAACGCGCTCCAGAGCATCCGCAGGTGAGAGGGGGGAGCTGGCGGGTAGTGGAGTCGGCACAGACCCGAGGCACCCGACTCTGAGGAGAGGGTGAGGGAGCGACGCTGGCAAGGTTCCCCACTCCAGTGGGGGGGGGGGGCTCCTGGCAGCGAGCTATCGACCGGCAGGGCTGGTTACAGAGGCCCTCAAGGTGAGGAGCGGCCATCTTGCCCAGAAACTCTCTCCACGAAGACAACTTTCTTACCTTCTATAATAAAATTGAATCCCTAATGCAAACAGCAGTGAAGGATCTGAAAGAAGGAATATCTTCCCTCGGAGAACGTACCAGCTCCCTATAAACAAAGGTAGATGCAACAATCACCCGTCAATCCCTTATGGACGCTGAACTCAAAGAGGTGAAAGCCCAGCTCCTGGAAGTCAAAGACAGACAGGAAGAAACAGAGAACAGAGATCGCTGTAACAATCTCAGGATTCGGGGGATCCTGGAATCAGAGACGGATAACGAGGGATTTATAGCCAAGTGGCTAACGGCTGCTCTCCCAGATTTCACTGAAGAGTCTCTCACCCTTGACAGATGCTACAGAGCCCCGAGAATGAGACCCCAACCGTGTGACAAGCCAAAAGATGCGGTATTGAGATTCCACTATTTCAAGACAAAGGCCTTGGACATGGTAAAAAATACTGTGCTGAGCCGCACTGAGCCAGCACACTTACCTCCTGCATCTGGTATGTGTGTGGTTTAGCAGGCGCTTGCGGAGGCGTGCTGAATTGCAGCCGACAGATTAAGTTTTCGCGCTTACAGGAGCAGAGGGCCGGTCACGTGTCCGCAAACAGCCAATGGGAACGAGGGACTAGCCACGCCTCCCAAGCTCGCTCGCTGCCTCGCGTGACAGGATGCAACAAAGCTCCTGCTTGAGCAGGTGTGGCTGAGCACGAGCGCCGAGGAGCGCTGCTGGTATTACCATGTCCGCGGCCTAAGGCCGCGCGTATAGTGCCCGCGACGGTCGAAGTCGCCCAAAAACAAATGCATGCATAACTATCCATCTACCTTCTCTGTCTGAGGCTCAACAAGGAGCTCTGAACCAACAGGACTTTAGAAGTTAAACTTGTAATTAAAAATTTAAACGCCTCAAAAGCCCTGGGCCCAGAAGGGTTCTCAAATTTATAATTAAAAAAAAAAAAAAAAGTAGCGACTCTCTCCTTCCCATCATCTGCTCAGGTTGTTCCATGCAAGAGTATAATGCGTGGTGCTAAGAACCGTGTACAGCTATAATAATAATAGAATAATGATGATGAATCCTGTGTGAGGTCTGGGATGTAATCTTGATTGTAGGGGGGGTACCGGGTGTGGTATCCTAGTTGGTAAACTAGCATAGATGGCACTCAAGTTGTCCAGGAACCCAAAGGCTAATAATTACCCCAATGAACAATACCCTAATCCCTTGGTAGAATAATATGTCCATGTAGCAAGCAGGAAAAAAAACTCACGAATCTGCTGCAGCGCCCATGTTGATCCTGTCAGACCTTCAAGGTGTGCCTCCATCCTTGGAGATAGAATGCAATAGGAGAGAGAAATGGCAGAGCACAACCGGAATCATCCAAAAAAGAGAATTAGGAGGAAAGTGCGTTATCCATAAAAGGGTTTAATAGTCATGGAAGGAAAAAGGCAAGGCATTACCCTATCAACGTGTTTCGTGCAACACAGAGCACTTTATCAAGCCTTGATAAAGTTCTCTGTGTAGCACAAAACATGTTGGTAGGGTAATGCCTTGCCTTTTTCCTTCCATGAATATTAAACCCTTTTATGGATAACGCACTTTTCTCCTAATTCTCTTTTTTGGATGATTCCGGTTGTGCTCTGCCATTTCTCTCTCTCATTGTGTTCAACTCCATGGTAGACTCAGTTTTTCCAAAAAGTATGCCGCAGGCTTCAATCTCATCTACAAGGAGGGGAAAGACCTCTCAGCATGTGGGAGCTACCGCCCAATATCTCTAACTCAGACATTAAAAAATGTTCTAAGATTCTGGCCAATAGACTTGTAAAGATTTTCACCCGATTTGGTTCACGCCGATCAGGTGGGCTTTATTCCAGGCAGACAAGCCGCAGACAATATTATAGATTTCACGGCTTGGGCAGTGCAGAAAGATGCACACCATGTTGCTTAGCCTTGACGCAGAGAAGGCCTTTGATCGTATAGACTGGATACATATGGAGGAAACATTGAAGGCCTTCGGTTATTCAGGCATCTTCCTCAAAATCAGTTATGGCCCTCTACTCAAATCCTACTTCAATAGTAAAAAGCTAGGGTTTACCCCTCTTCCAAGTTCCAGAAAAAAAGTGGTACAAGACAGGGATGCCCACTGACCCCACTTATTCTCGCTCTTTGTATGGAGCCACTAGTGGCACATATATGCTGAAATCTTAATATCTCAGGTCTAGAGGTGGGGGGTCAGCTATATAAACTGTCCCTCTTCACTGACTATCATTTTAACAGTAACAAAACCTTTAACAACCCTCCCAAACCTGTTCAACGAACTATCTTCTTTTAATAAACTATCAGGTTTCAAGATAAACAATAGTAAATTGGAGGCTCTAAACATCAATCTAAGGCAGGAGACAGTTAAGCTAATCAAATTAAACTTTGATTTCGGGTGGCAGCAATCAACGCTGAAATATCTGGGAGTCTTTTTAAACGAAGGACTACGACACGCTCTACCAGGATAACTATCCCAAAATATTGAAGGCTCTTAAAAGCTGATCTAGTGGTTTGGACTAAATTTAATATCTCATGGATGGGGAGAGTCCAATTAGTGAAGATTAATTTACTGCTCAGGTTGCTCTATATTTTTCAGACCCTCCCCATAGTAACATCAGATATAACCAAACTCCAATCTTTAGTCTTAAAGTTTCTCTGGAACAATAAGAGACCCAGACTTAACCGTAAGCTGCTAACAAGACCAACCGGAGCAGGAGCCCTGGCACTCCCTTGCCTTTTCTCGTACTACAGGGCTGCACAAGCAAGTCAATTGGTGGCCTGGCATGTAAACCATTCACTTAGGAGATGTGTCTCCCTGGAGGCATATATGATCCGCTCTACCCCTATAGAAAATATTTTGTGGCTCTCTAACCGGGTCCGTCTTGTGAAAGATCCCACTTTGCCTGCGATCACACACTCTTACACTATGGGACAGACAGATACCCAGCAAGCTCTAAGGAACAACCCAAAATTACCACATAATATATATATGTATATAAGTGTCAATTGGAGTGATAGTGTACTTGGCTAAATGTATACAACAAAAAACAAAGAAGCCCAAAGCAACATCCAATATGACAAAAATACACACATATATAAGCTCGCCCCACCCCACTTTCCAAGCGAGAAGGTCTTGCATGCAGCTGGTTGTGACGGATCCAATGCGATCATTCTTCCTCTAATTATAGAGGTAAAGAACAATTTTAATCAGTTAGTGTTAGGACCTGCTAATGGTCATGCCTTGATGTGGCTAGCAGGCTTATAACGCTTTGTCCAAAGGGTTTAACTAAATGACCCTTTTTCAAGAGATATATAGGTATTTCACAGTGTATTTTTGTCACATTGGATGTAGCTTTGTGCTCCTTTGTTTTTTGTTGTATACTATGGGACTGAAGCAAGTTTAAAAACAAGCTTAGCAACCCAAACTCCCTGATGACCCCTTTCTTTGGGAACAGAGATTTTTCCCTGGGATTATCCAAACAACCCTTGGCGACAAGCAAACATATGTAGACTCTTCGACATTAGCCACGAATTTAAGGTGACTCCTTTAGACAAATTGGTCAAGGATAAAAAAAAGGAGTTCCGTCGGGAGAGATCTTTTGTTATTTCCAGTTAAGGGCCTTTCACTTTAAAGTTACGGCTTGTGGGCCTATCTCACTGTTTGAGAGACAGTCTATGGGCAGACACACGACAGAGGCTGATATCAAAATTAGACTGTCAATTTTCCATGCCAGCTGAAGACTCCAAGGTTAAAAACTTAAATTTATGGAAAAATGGGAAACCGATCTGGCTGAGGAACTGGAGGATGATGATTGGGAGGATATTTTTGAGGCTGTAGCCAAAAGCTCAATCTGCTCAACTATCCGAGAAAATGCTTGCAAAGTTATGACTCGTTGATACAATACCCCTGAAAATATTTCTAAATATGTTCCAGGCTACTCCCCTATTTGTCCCAAGTGATGCAGTGAGGTGGCCTCTTTCCTACATATGTGGTGGTCTTGCCCTCAGGTGCAGGCCCTCTGGAGGCGGGTGAGATCCTGGATCAGACTGATCCTGGGCTTGGATGTCCCCCTAGATCCATGGCTGTTTCTATTAAACAAACCACTCCTAGACTTCATAAGGGCGGAAATCAAGCAAATAACCCATATTGTATTGTATTGTATGTCTTTATTTATATAGCGCCATTAGTGTACATAGCGCTTCACAGTAGTAATACATGTGGTAATCAAATAAATAACAGATAATATAAATAACAGATCATGGGAATAAGTGCTTTAGACATAAAAGTAACATTTCGGAAGAGGAGTCCCTGCCCCGAGGAGCTTACAGTCTAATTGGTTGGTAGGGAGAACGTACAGAGACAGTAGGAGGGAGTTCTGGTAAGTGCGTCTGCAGGGGGCCAAGCTTTATGTATCATGTGTTCAGAATATCCACAGTGCTATTCATATGCTTCTTTAAGCAAGTGTGTCTTAAGGTGGGTCTTAAAGGTGGATAGAGAGGGTGCTAGTCGGGTACTGAGGGGAAGGGCATTCCAGAGGTGTGGGGCAGTCAGTGAAAAAGGTTTAAGGCGGGAGAGGGCTTTAGATACAAAGGGGGTAGAAAGAAGACATCCTTGAGAAGAATGCAAGAGTCTGGATGGTGCATACCGAGAAATTAGGGATGAGATGTAAGGAGGGGCAGAAGAATGTAAAGCTTTAAAAGTGAGGAGAAGAATGGAGTGTGAGATGCGGGATTTGATCGGAAGCCAGGAGAGGGATTTCATGAGGGGAGATGCTGAGACAGATCTAGGAAAGAGTAGAGTGATTTTGGCAGCAGCATTTAGGATAGATTGTAGGGGAGACAGGTGAGAGGCAGGAAGGCCGGACAGCAGGAGGTTACAGTAATCAAGACGGGAGAGAATGAGGGCCTGAGTCAGAGTTTTAGCAGTCGAACAACAGGAAAGGGCGTATCTTAGTTATATTGCGGAGGAAAAAGCGACAAGTTTTAGAAATGTTTTGAATGTGAGGGGCGAATGTGAGAGAGGAGTCGAGTGTGACCCCTAGGCAGCGTGCTTGGGCTACTGGGTGAATGATTGTAGTTCCAACAGTAATGTGGAAGGAGGTAGTAGGGCCAGGTTTGGGAGGAAGTATGAGGAGCTCTGTTTTAGCCATGTTGAGTTTAAGGCGTCGGAGGGCCATCCAGGATGATATAGCAGAGAGACATTCAGAAACTTTGGTTTGTACAGCAGGTGTAAGGTCAGGTGTTGAAAAGTATATTTGTGTGTCGTCGGCATAGAGGTGATAATTAAACCCAAAAGATGTTATTAGGTCACCTAGAGAGAGTGTGTACAGAGAAAAGAGAAGAGGTCCCAGGACAGAGCCCTGGGGTACCCCCACAGAGAGATCAATAGAGGAGGAGGAGGTGTTAGCAGAAGAGACACTAAAAGTACGATGGGAGAGGTAGGATGAGATCCAGGATAGAGCTTTGTTCCGAATACCTAGAGTATGGAGAATGTGGAGGAGAAGAGGGTGGTCCACGGTGTCAAATGCTGCAGAGAGGTCGAGTAATATGAGCAGAGTGTAATGACCTCTGTCTTATCATCATATCATCACTGCAGCACGGTGCACCTAGCAGGTCTTTGGAAACAGGATAAATTACCATCAATCCCGATTAGAAACAAGGTGTGGTTTATATATACACGATGGAAAAACTTTCCTGAATGATACATATGATAATTTTCAGATGGTGTGTCTACCCTGGATAATGTACACAGGCAACCAAAATGTAGACTTAGGCTCTCTAAGCTTGTAATACCCCCAAACCAACCCTACTCCACGGCTAGAGGATAACCTGGCCGCTCCTTCGGCCCATTTAAATTTGTCAGGTTATGGAAACTTATAGGTTCCTCCTTCACCCCAGAGACAGACCCCATAATGTGCGAGGAGGCCGCCCCAAACCCTCCCACAAACCAATTTATGATATGTATATGTAGAGTACAAAGTTTTTGAAGCTCCACCTAAATGCTGTCCCCCCCCCCCCCCCTTGTGTTGATAACAAGTAGAGCAGACAGACAACATATTAGATAAAGTTCCCAGAACAGGATTCATTACCTTTGGGTAACCAAGAGCACAGAGAAGCATGAAAACCAAATGGCTCTAGATCAGCATTGCTTCAACTTGAGTGCCTGAGAAACATGCAGAAGGACAGAATTAAGCTATTGCCAAATACTATCCTGCACCGGTATAAAACCATGCAATGGGACTAAACATTATGGAAAGTTTGTTTGTAATAAGATGCAAAGTCACAACTTGAAGAAGATTGAAGGACCTCTCTGAAGCCCTCACACAACCATCCCTTTTAATGTTTAGTTATAGATAAGAAAGCCACTTACTTGTCAGGAAGTAGTTCAGCAATAAAGTTTTCCACTGACACTGCAGGCTGTTTCTCATGCATCACTCCACTCCGGCGCAAGCCACCTATCCTTTCCTGGGCTCCCTAAAAAAGATGAAACAAAATTCGACTTAAAAAAAAAAATACATATATATTTTGTGTTTGTGTGTACGTCCTTTTAAAAATAAATACAAAATATATAACATTTTAAAATAAAAATTAAACCGTTTGCAGACAAACAAAAAGGGAAAAAAACATGCCGAATAAAGAAATATTAAACTTAAAGCCTTCAACTTAAAGCCTTCTACCAAAGTCCGGGCCCCAGGGACCCCGTCAAAATATGAAACCCAATGTCTGAGAGACAAGGGATCAGCAGGGCTTATCTCCTGCATATATGGAACGTTAGTCGGGTCCCCCATCCAGGCCCACAATAAAATTTAAATATATGACTCAATGGGAACATGATTTGGAAGAGGAAAAATCGACAAGGACTCCTGGGACAATATCCTCCTAGCAGTAGCCAAGTGCTCGATCTTCACAGTAATCAGGAAAAATGGGTACAAAGTACTGATAAGTATCACCTCAACGCCCCTGTTGCTTTGCAGGTATATCCCGGGCTACTCCCCAGACTGTCCAAAGGGATGTGGGGTGTCAGGCCTCTCATTCACATGTGGTGGGCCTGCCCCAGGGAATCAGCATTATGGCAAAAGGTGAGAATATGGATCCAGGGAATCCTGCAAGTAGACTTGGATTTAGATCCCAGGCTCTTCCTACTAAACAGACCGTCTGACGCCTATCTATCTAGAACAGGCCGATTTCCCACATCTCCACGGCAACCAGATGTGAATGGGCTGCAATTTGGAAGCAGTCGGGAATCCCCACCTCATCTAAAATAAACAGACTGGGCTTCATCTGTCACATAGAGAAGTTCCTGAGTCTGACAAACGATTCCTGCAATGAATTCCTTACCATCTGGGAGCCCTGGATCCACTCAGCGGGCATACAGGGAGTAGACACTAGATCAATCCTGCTAGAATTATCCTAGAAGGCGGGTCACAAAGTCTGTAAGGTATAGAAAAGGTGCCTCCACTCCAACCCATACGAGTACTCGTCCCAGTTAAATCTAGGATGTCCCCAGGCCCATTGAGTGGCTAGACTACTATAAGCTACCACACTACACGGTGCCAAGAGACAAACTCGGCCCACTAGGAGAGCGCCCTAATGAAAAAGCCTTATACGAGACTCCAGCTATGTAATCCATGTCTTGTGATGTATGCAATATGAACGGAGCCCCTCATCCTTATGATTTTTGTACCCACCCCCTATTCTTTTCTTTACCCCCCCCAAAAAAAGTGTTCTTTAAAACAGAGAGGGGGGGGCACGGTTGCCCTCTCTCCGCCCCCCCCCCCCCTGCCGCTTACCTTGGCTCTGGCGGCATGACGTCACATTGCCATAGCAACATGTCAGAGCCAAGGTAAGTGAGGTTTACAAAGGCCTTATTCGCTCCCCCGGTACTTAATTTAAGTGTCTTCGGGAAGCGCACAGGGCCTCTGTAAACCCCACAGTCAGTTGCCCCCCAGTTTACGCACTGCTGCTTTAAGACATAGCAAACAACTCTCCCCAATATAATAAAAATTGTATGCGTTGAAAGGAAGAACACCAAAAATGCCCTCCACTGTAATCTTAAAAAGCAGAGAGATCTATAAAATCAGCTCGGTATATGAAGTCTTAAAATAAATATACAATTACACATTCAAGATTTGAACAGGCCAACACACTTGTGTATTTTATTGATAGTTTAGATTTTACGTGCCACGTCAAACCCTTCCTCAGTGATGCACTTTGCAATTTGTGTTTTCAAAATGAAAAGCTAGTTCAGCAACAATAGCCTCACCACCAGGCCGCTGTGCAGGCGAGTGTGCTGGTTTTAGAAGGGACAGTGCTCTTAACTTTGTATTCTTAACAGATAGCAGTAGCATATTAATTAAGTTAAATGTAGGCGACTGATAAAGGACATTATAGAATTAGGAGTAAAGCCGTCCCTCGCTCATCTGCCAGAATCCGTCCCGCAAACCGCCGGCGGATAATGGATCCATGTTAATCTGCCGCGAATAAGCGGTTCTGACGTCTGATAATGCGTCCAGCATTATAGAGCGTCGGATAAGGTGTTTGACGGAAAACGGACTGTGATACCGAGGACCACCTGTAATTTCATTTTGTTTTAAATACACAGGTCAACTATCGATTCTCTACTCTTTCCTTAAAATACATTTTAAAAAGGTAATGAGGTCATCACCATATACAGTTAGAAATATATATAGGCGCATACAGTAAATATATATTTAAAAAAAATGCATGGTAATCAAAGAGATATTTGAATTTTTTTAAGATACCAATTACGTTACTGCTCTATTTGGGTCTGTCCCTGTAAATATAAATAAGTGTCCCAAAGGCTAAAATGTATGGTTATCGCAGATACATTTACCTTCAATCCAGCCGCATATCCCACAGGCTGTGGAGCAATATTAGACTGACCATCCTCCCCCGTTATTAGTGCCATGCCAAACACCTCCTGAAACGCATCTCGAACGGCTGAAACTTTCACTTCTTTATTGGAAGTTACCACAATATCCAGCTCGCCTCCAGATCCTAGGAAAAGGCAAGATGCAGATAAACAACTATTTAGGTCTTATTTACTAAGAGATGTTACTCCAAAGGCCGTTGTATAGTCCAGTCCCTTGAAGGGCTATATTTACAACGCAGTGATGGGATGTTATTGTGGGGTAGAATAACTTTGTAAAAATGGCCAGTAGCCTGGTCAGGGATATAACATTTTCCATTTTGAAGCCATAACAGAATTAAAGCCAAGACGCTGAGAAAAGAAGCCTCTAGTTAAAGTGATGGATATTGGCATTCCATAAAAAGCTGTAGTATGTGAACACCCTCATCTGCCAAAAGTAACCGCGACGCTCCCGCAGGAGAAAGCTTTGATGTGCGGTTTATACATTATCCCTCTATACCCGTTTTTATTTAATCTATAAAAACACAAGTATTTTGACACAGGAGAGGACCATCTCCACTAGAGGTTCGATAAAGAGATCATGGCGGTCATCACAGAAACATCTAGAGCAATTCATGACAATGATTTCCTGCTATGACATTACCTGCACCCAGTTATTTAAAACACATATTTTTATTAATCTGTTAAAACTATATAAATACGCAAGTTATTTATCCAATGCCAACCACATGCTTCATGCTTTACAGACAGGAAAACAAGAAGAAACAGGGGGAGCACAGGTTGAGGGACAATACAAATGTTTTTAACACTATGGTGATTTAGGTCTTAGACTGTTGTGTATAGTGAAGTGAAGGATGTGTAATATAATTAAAAAATGAAAAAAATTAAAAAAATTAAAAAATGGAGGTGAGTAAGGGTAATTGAAAGCAATAAAAAATTATACTCACACGGCCTTGTGTGAGCATACTGTATAATCGAATTGGTTTCTCTTCCTCCCTCTTTGGAGCTCCACAGGAACTTCAGCTGGGTGGGAATCACTCAGAGTGCTTGTTGTGAACACAATGGATATGAGGTAGAGTAATCGTAATCTTTATTTAACTAAACAACTAACGATATACAATACCACACAGAGAAAAGAAAGGGGTTAAAAAGCTCTTAGTCAAAGACATAAGAGCTTAGTAAAATTAGAAACAGCCAGTCTTTCAGGAAAGATCCTGCAGGATGCTAAGCTAGCATAAACTAACGGTCATCCAAAACCATAAACAGGATATTGTCCATTCATCTCTGATTAATAAATGAACACTCTAAATTACCTCTGCCAGACATAAAAATAATTGTTGCTAATTTGAACACACATAAGTTAAAATTCTAATGATATTTGAATCAGATCATCGTCTTTCCTTTTAAAATCTTTTATCCATAATAACATAAATATAATTTTAAAAATATTTAAAAATCTTACCAAAAAATTTTTTTAGATTTTTTTTTATAAAATTCCATTTAGTAATTAAATTTATACAATTATCAGAATACTAAACATAATTGAAAATATGTAACAAACATCAACCCTTAGTACAACTGCTCCTAGGTCTTTAAAAGAACCCATGTAGTTAGTTCTGATGGTTGGATGTGTCTGAAAAAAACCGTGACAAGACAGAATATAATCAGTACACTATGAACCAAAGATGTTGATAGTCTTACTTAAACTTACTACTAATAGAATAACCAAAAGGTTTATAAGTCCATGGAAGGCACTGAGGTCAACCTCAATTTATGGACCGGATATTCAAGGTAGGCTAGCTTAGTATTCCAAGACTGAAGACTAAAGTGTATGACTATGGAGCCTATTTTGTTTTATGTTTTTTTGTTGAATTCGATTAGGTAATCTCAATTCTATCAACATTAAGGTAGTTCAATGACAAAAGATAATTGATTTATTTTTAATCATGCACAAGCGCGACCGCAGAGCGCTCATTGTTTGTGTTTTGAGAGCCGCCGAGAATATTGATTAGAACGATGACGCAGCATGAAGGGAGTTATTCAGGGACAGGATCGGATTGGCTGGCGCTTGCCTATATATAGCTACGAGTCATGCCATACCTTTCAACGGAGCCTGGGGAAGCCCAAGAAGGGCGAAACGCGTTGCTACAATCCCTGAGTACTTTTGGACTATTGCAGCCACCGTCAGGAGCAGGAAATAGGAGCGCAACACAGCACCCGGAGAGTTAGCTGCGCACCTAAGCATCCTGCAGGATCTTTCCTGAAAGACTGGCTGTTTCTAATTTTACTAAGCTCTTATGTCTTTGACTAAGAGCTTTTTAACCCCTTTCTTTTCTCTGTGTGGTATTGTATATCGTTAGTTGTTTAGTTAAATAAAGATTACGATTACTCTACCTCATATCCATTGTGTTCACAACAAGCACTCTGAGTGATTCCCACCCAGCTGAAGTACCTGTGAAGCTCCAAAGAGGGAGGAAGAGAAACCAATTCGATTATACAGTATGCTCACACATGGCCGTGTGAGTATAATTTTTTATTGCTTTCAATTACCCTTACTCACCTCCAATTTTTTCCCATTAAAATAGGAACACTCCATGGTAGCTCTGCAGTGAAGTGCGAATTAAAGACACTTCCCCCCAGAGGACACTCACATTTGCCCGTGTGAGTGGAGGCAGTTTTTCTGCATTTGATTTAGTGGAAATTGTCTGTGTGAGTTATCATTTACTTTATCCGTCTTGTCCCTCACATATTTGTCTTGTACTCTTTTCTACATTTTGAGGACAACATCGTAAAGTCAGCCCTGCCGTATGATTTGGAGAAGCTTTCCTCTGAACCAGCGAAGAAGAGAAGATCCTAAAGAGAGAATACACAAGACAGAAAAAGCAAAGCAAAGAAACCTTGATGTGAAAGCATTTACACAAGGCCGTGTAAGTGTTAATTATATTACACATCCTTCACTTCACTATACACAACAGTCTAAGACCTAAATCACCATAGTGTTAAAAACATGTGTATTGTCCCTCAACTTGTGCTCCCCCTGTTTCTTCTTGTTTTCCCGTCATTATTAAGGATCCTTGTATAGGTCCTTTTGGGGGTCTTGAGCTGCAGGAAGAGAGTTGGAAGTGGATGGGAACCTTATTCACTACATAAGGTGGATTTGTTCTATTTAAGAATTTTTATTGTTCCCTTAAAATTATCAATCTTCAAGGGTAGCGCCCGGGCATGTCCTATCACATCATGCTTTACAGAGATAGTATACAATATACAGGGAGATACGGTACAAAACGGGTAAAAATTGTGCAGAACCCCCCCCCCCCCAAAACCAAAATAAACGCACAATATTGGGAGAATATAGGCCCTGTGTAAAAAATACATAAATACTTTGAATGGAAATGGTGGTACAACACCAGTAATGCAATGGCAGTTTTTAATGCAGCTTGTCTTGGACTGAAGGCCATGTTGTGTAGGTAGAAAAAGGTGATAAGAATCCATAGCGGATTTTATTAAAATACCAATTTTAATGAAGGGCACTTATTACAGCTGGACTGAATAATGGAAACCCATACGTGTGCTCATTAAATGAAGTTCCTTTCAATACTACATAACATTTTTAACACTGGTACATTAAAGAAAAAAAATAAAATACATTTAAAAAAAGTATAGCCTCAGACCTGCTATATTGCGGTGTTACATAAAACACGGAAGTGGGGAGGATCTGAACACCACGATTAACAGAGGAACACTAACAGCTGTTGGGGATACAGACTGGACATTAGCTAAAGGGACTGATTCAGCACATGGATACCATCACCGCAAATTAAACAGGTTGCATTGTGGGGGTTTGGTGCACTATTTATACATTGTTAGAAGGGATTGTGTTTATGCCATTGTCACTTGATAAAGACCACCATGGTTGAAACGTTGTGTTGGCTCAATAAATGAGTTTGGATATGCTAAATCAGTTGTGCCCTATGTTCCTATGTTCCTTTGTTCATCGTTACATAAAACACAAGACCAGTATGATATAGATGTATATTGCGACAGTCCCAGGATATTAGGCAGTTTTCTGCCCGATTTAGGTCAGAAAGGGCAGGAATAGTGCAAAAGGATGCATTCCACAGCTTCCCATGTATTTAGGCTGGTGGATGGGTGGGGGCACGCTGCTCCCCTGTATCCAGTTCGGGGAGGACGCCTGCCCCTTCATGAGTTGCAGTGTCCGGAAGAATTGCCTGGACTCTTGGGACACCGTCCCCATCTATCAGATAAGAACACAATGTATATTGTGGTATCTAAAAAGACTGGATATTATTAAGTATATGGTAACCCTAAACAGGAGGGGAGTGTGTTAGTTAAGCTGGGAACCAGGTTAGTTGGCCAGGAACAGTTAGAAATGCTTATGCTGCTGTGTAGTTAGTTTCCCTTAAAAGGATATGCTTTACTTTTATGGTTGTTTTCTTAAAGTGACAGGCTGTACAAAATATTGTGTCACTGATATAAGAAATAACCACAGAAGGTTAATGGCGGAGTCCCTACGGGGACAAAATAAAACCGTCAGAAGCCCGAGTTATGCACTATAATGCTACGTCTTATTCTTGTGTTTCTCTAAATAAACCCTAGAAGACTGTTGGGAAGAGCCCAGACAGACGTCAGCGCTACGCGAGGGTGGCGTTTGTCACATATGGTGGACAATGTGGGTCGACACTAAAAGGTCTGTGGGTTTGCAAATAAATGTGGGGGTTTCAAATGGCTGCCCAGCCGAAGTAACGTACAGACTCTGCGAGTAAAGTCTGCCCCACCGTGTATGACTACCAGTTGTGCCTATAGCATACACAGGGAAAGGTGTGAAGTATTGATGTGGTCAGGGTGAAGAATACACCTGAAAGTGTAAAAATGGAGGAAGAAATGTATTTAACGTGTAATGTGCCTGGCCACACGAAACGGTGTCCTTTCAGGAATGAGCGTCCCTGCGTGGCGCCGGAAGAGGAGCAGCACCAGAGGTGTTCCTGGTGTAAAGAGCTCAGCCACACAAAGCAGTGTCCCTTCAGGACTTACTCTGATGAGGATTCCTATGAGGCCCCGCCAAAAGGACAGCCTCAGCAGCTAGAGGAATATTTTTTAAAGCAAGCCAAGCAACTGCAAGCAATGCGCTGTGGTCGCAAGGAAAATGCAGAAGGTTTTTTAGAGTGCATTCAGTACCACTGATGTTAAAGATGAAGAATGTGTGCTCAGTACTGCTGATGTATCAGAATCTATCCCAGTAAAGAAGAGAGCGAAAAAGAAGGCTGGTAGGTTGCTTACATAGGAAGCTATAGAAAATGTTAAAGATGGCCCTGTGTCTGAAGGGAGACCAAGTCTGCGAAAGAAATGAAAAGCTTCACCAAGCAGAACACATGCTGCAAGATCTGTGCGTGAGGCTGCAGGAGGTCGAGGAGAAGCAGCGAGTCATGCAGGAAGAAAGTATCTAGGCCGCTAATGAAGTAAAAATGCTGCAGGAGCATCCGAGTACCCAGTGGGTCCCCACAGAGCAGTATGAGAGGGAGCACGAGAAGGTCCAGAAACTGAAGCTAGGAGAGCAGAGACGCTGCTCCATCCCCAGCAGTCAGTATGCCCAGGAGAAAGAAACCTGGGAAACGTAAGCTGCTGGGAGCCTAGCAAAAGAATTGTCAGAGCTCAAAACGTAATGAAGGATGCGTTTATGCACACTCAGAACCAGCACAAGGAAGAGATGAAGGCTCTGAGAACAGAATTGAGAGATGTACGCACGAAACAGAATTCTCTAGCGGATGAACTAAACGTATTGAAAAGGGAGACAAGTATTCGAATTATTCAGAAGCACTGCAAAGCTCTTATCCAAGGAAGGAAAAAAGAAACTCAGCGTCAACGCACCGCAACTGTCGTTCTACAGGCTGCCTACAGAGGGATGAAAACTCGTCAGTTTAATCGCCAGAATAAAGCAACCAGTGTTCTTCGATCAATCTATCGTGCCCATATGGTATGACACAGGCTCCTTATTATGTAAGGAGCCACTACAAAAATTTAGTCTCTGACTAGGATGAGACATAACTATATTAGTTATCAGACCCTGAGAAAGGTATCACTGGTTATCCAGCGGTAAATAAATGTATGCCTCAAAAAAGAGAGGCCCAAGACTACAGGTCTGCTGACTACAAAGGAAAGATGTCACGGGGAACAGCCGGAGTTAGTGAGAACTCCATCAAGGTTGAGGTGCTCGAGTTTAATGGTGCTTCATCTTCAAAGTACCGTATAATTGCCCCAAAAGGGAAAAGCCACAATTTCTGATGAGTGAAAATGGTCTTGAGAAAAGACATTGCAGTAAGCAGAGCCAAGAAGGTTCAGAGATTGGAAAGCAAAAGCGACGAAGGTCAACGCTAGCCTTGAATAGGTCCAGATCTCGCCACCCTGGGCCACAATATAAAGACAATGGAGAATTCGGCCCTGAGTTTAGTCAGAAGCTAAAAAGACAGTGCGACCATGTGCATGAAAAGTGCTAAAATGTAGTCGGAGGATATAATGGACTGGAAATGAAGAAGAGAAAGAGAGGGAAAAAAAAAACACGTGTCGGAACTAATCGATTGGGTTACACATGCGGACGTTGTCACAGTTTACGCTTGCAACAGAATTCGCTAGTGCAGTATATACCAGGGGTGCGCAAACTGGGGGGCGTGGGTGGTTGCAGATGCCCCGTGCTCTTCCCCAAGGCATTTATAATTAAATGCCAGGGGATCGCGTGAGGCCTCTGCAACTGAACTTACCGAGGTCGAGTCTGCTTCAGATGACGTGTTGACATGGCAACGCGGCGTCAAATGACACTGCGGGGTCATGTGATGTCACATCACATGACCCTGCTGATGCCGACAGGCAGGTAAGGGGGTGCGAGCACCGGAGGAATGGCTGCAGGGGGGTGCAGCATCAGAAGTTTGCGCACCACTGGTATAAGCTATATTATGCCTCTAGAATAAGCATTTTGTAAATATTGCAATATTGTATTTTTTCTCTTTGAAAATATAGGTAAGACTACAAGTTGGTATACAGGGTTGATGGCCCTTAACAGGATTACAAGGCTGTATCTTGTGAAAAATATGGTTAATATAAAACGTTAATGGCCCTTTTGGTTCGTAAATATAGAATATGGTTCATATTCTAGAGAAGGAAAACCCAGGGAGGTTATAGAAATTGCTGCTAAAAAAAGTATTTTTGAAAATGGTTCCCTATTTAAAAAAACAAAAACAAAATAGGTTCGTCAAGAATAGTGTATTATGACGAAACGAAGTGTCAGTAATTACTGCACATAGTCAAATGGAAGTCTTAGGAAAAAGGTTCATAAAATTGTTTCAAGTGAATGCTTAATATTGTTTTGGGGAGTTAGCTCAAGTATTTTAGATAGGACACCCCGGTATATATATCCATGGCCACTCACCCCAGTAGGCGTGAGCTGGGGAGGGGGATATGTGACAATTCCAGGATATTTGGCAGCCCGATTTAGGTCAGAACGTGCAGGAATAGTGCAAAAGAATCCATTCCACAGCTTCCCATTTACTCTGGCTGGTGGATGAAACATCAATCCCGAAGGAGAGCAGGCTATGAAAAGCTATTGTTTACCTTAATAAAACCCCAGATGCCACCGGCAGGTCCTTCACTCTGCACTGCATGCCCCCTAGGGTCTTCTTGCTCTTCTGGGAACGTAATGGATGAGCCCCTCAATACCGAGGGAGGAGCTTGCTGGGTAACAGGATTTGGCAAGACTGAGAACAGAGGGAAATAATATATTGACTTCATATACAGTAAGAGCACTTCTGATATGTAATTTACACAGGACCAGTGATTGTAGCCTTAGGGTTTCAATGAACTGCGTGGTTGATCATAAATGGCCATTACAGTAACTACTGTAGGCACTGCAGGACCCGTAAGCACCAGAAGTGACTACACTTTGTAGCGTTAAATATTTACTTGAATGTTTTAACTATGAACAACCACCCCCTCCCCCCCACAATATATACAATCTTTTTTTTTTTAACTAATCCCACCTGAAGAACATCTTTTGAAGCTGATACGTGGTCCCGATTCCTCAGATATTTGCATTTTTTTTGTGCTGGTGTCACAAAAAAAATTACAGACATAGCCAGCAGGTCACCAATAGAAAGCAGCAATGTGAATGTTGCACTTTTCCATTGGTCGTCTGAGTTCGAACATGCAAAAATATATTTTCTGTCCAGAAGGAAATAGTCTGTCTCCCCTCTCCCGAACAAAATGAGTAATCTTAAAGGAACCAAGGGGTCTCCGGGCTTATGGGGACCACAGATAAACTCTTGGGAGCTCCACAGTTCAGATGATTAAAATGCTGAATTGAAAAAAAAGGCAGCACAGATTAAAAAAAAAAAAAAAAGCCCATTAAGGCAAACAAAATTTTAAAGTAAAAAATAGCTGTACTAGTTTGAAACAAGCTACAGCTAGTTTCACCACAGACAGCAATAGCCCATTGAACAGCAGATCCTAAATGAATAAAAAAAATAAACCATGTCGCAAATCCGCACAATATTCGTGTTTCTATTTTATGATTGTAACGGGTTTCCCCCCCCCCCAATCTCACATTGGCCCGGGTACTCTAGCAACCAACCACCATTACGTGTTCGTGTTTGGTGGTGCACCTGTAGGCAACAGGACTCCTGAGTCTCCCGCTTGATGGTATTAGGGGATGTCATCAGGACAGGTAGCTGAGGTAGTGGGTGCGAGTTCAACTTACATCATGTGCAGCGCCTCCACCTCATCAGGGTCTATGCTTCCGCAGGGAGATGGTCCTGGTGAGGAACTCCTTCTTGGTGGTGCCTGCCACTGTTGAGTAATTTCACACTCACACAGTGGGGTTTTCGTTAACAAGGCCATCTTTATTGTAGGTAGGGATGTAGCAGACTGCCCCATGCAGCTGCCGGCTCTAGCCGCACATCTCTCCGTGCTGTCCCTTTGCCAGATACGCCCTCCCAAATTGAAGTGGGATTCCCTCTTCTCCTAGGGAGATCCTCTCTGCGCCAGGTCCCTGGACACAGAGTGGCTTAGACAGGCCGATTGGTCAACCTGGACCGCTAGTTACTGCACTAGGGTCACATAGTGTTCCTACAATCCCTTATGCAGGAAAATACAACTTCCCAACAACTTCCCACAGCTGCTGGAACCACCACTAACTAACTGTGTTGTGCCTTATATACTTCAGGAGGCAGGCGCATCCCTGATGTCACTATCCAGGGACTCAGAACATACAGCCACTCCCCTCCATACATAGGGCACATCAACATGGTGTGAGGGAAAACCTCCATAACTACTGCTGGCATACCTGTACTTACCAGGACTTACTGCAAACAGAGAGGAAAGTAATATACCATTATTATGCATGGTTATATGATGCTTCAATTTTCAGAGGAATTTGATTCCTACATAAATAGAGAGACAATGTTGTATCTGGCTGGGGTTATGTTATCTATTACGAGTTGGCAGGCGAGGCACACTAAGCCCCACACAGCTATGAACCCATTTATCAGGAGAGAAGGGGATACAAAAGATAAACAGAACATGGATCACGGCTACATGTCGTTCACAGAGAAGTCAGACAGGTACATCATTTGTTAGGACATATTTTGACCTCCTCGCTGCCCGATAAATATATTGCAGAGCCAGACAGCAAAGGGGTGAAAGGTGTCCCCCTCCTATTTAAAAGCTACTGATCTCAAACGTTAGCACCTGTTCCTTTTAAACGTTGCTTTCTATACATCAGTGTGTTAATGAATTATGCATTACACACCTTGACTCACAGAAATTGATACAAAACAGAGACTGATGTCAACCCAGACACAGATGTTGTACAGGCACCCTCACACAAACAACAGTTGAGAACGAGAACTTGCAATTTCTTCCCTGGCCTGTGAATATATTTCCCAAAAATAAAGGGGGGAGAGAGATTCTGAGAGGGCAGCACCCTACTGCAGGTACTTGTTTCGTCTTTGTATAAAGTGCATTAGACTGTCATGTGGCAAGAAACATTTCTAAACAAATACAATAAATACCCGCTTTAACGTAAAGGCAACAGTTCTTTTTCCTCTCCCCCCCCCCCCCCGAGACCTTAATTGACATCCATTCCAAAAACAAAGTTTTTTGTTTTGTTTTTTAAAGACACTTGTATTCCTTGAAATACTGTATAACAATGCCACTGTAGCACTTCCTAGAAAACAGTTATTAGGGAGCGGTTCACTTACTGGCAGAGATTCAATCCCAGGGCACCAACAACAACAACGAGCTGCCATTCAAATGTTTTACAGTTTTAATCAAATACTGTATAATATACAGGCAGTCCTCGTTTTACAACGCTTCGCTTTACAACGAATGGCTTATCCAACGCTATGCAATGCATACCTATGTTCGTTTTTACAACTCCAAAATGGCTTATCCAACGCTCTTATGACGCTTTGCAACGTTGTGTATGTGTGTATATATATATACACATTCACATAAACAACATTGCAAAGCGTCGTAAGAGCGTATATATAATATTATACTATATAATATTATATTATACTATATAATATATTATTTATTATGTTATATTATATATATAATACAGTTTATACACTATATAATTTATGTGTGTGCTGCATATCTTATTGCCTGCATAAAATATTTGGTGTATTTTAGTGTTAAAAATGCCTTTAGGAACGGAACCTTTCATTTAAACAGTGTTCCTATGGGAAAACGTGTTTCGCTTTACAACGTTTCGCTTTACAACGCCATTTTGAGTAACGCATTGTGTCGGATAACCGAGGACGGCCTGTACATACATACATAGATACATACATACAATACCGTTTGGAAACGAAATCAGCAGGTAGCACTCCAGAATTGAACAAACAAGTGTATTGAAAAAATAAACACAAAACCAACGTTTCGGTCCACAAATGGGACCTTTGTCAAGGCGGTGTGTAAAAAATAATACACATATATACACACAGACACACACACACACATACATATATATATATATATATATATATATATATATATATATATATATATATATATATATATATATACAGTACACATATATATACACATATATATATACACATATATATATATATATATATATATATATACATACATATATATATATATATATATATATATATATATATATATATATATACACACACACATATACATATATATATATACACATATACATATATATACACATATACATATATATATATATATATATACATATACATATATATATACATATATATATATATATATATATATATATATATATTATAATTTAAAAAAAGAAGTTGGGTCAATTAGAAACCAGACAATTCCATGTTGTTGCCTTCTAGTGTGTGCCTAAATTTCTTTTCTACAAATCCGTAGTGCCCTGGATCCTCCTCTTTGTTGCCTTCTATCCGTCATGCAAATAAAACTTCATTTTACTGCTTTCTCAGCGTTTACATTTTGGAAATTAAAAAATATTTAAGCTAAAAAAAGGTAACGGAGTGAAAAGCTAGAAATCCCTTTTTGTAGCACATTTGTAAGAGTGAATGCACTTGTAACCACTTCACTGCCACAAAGGCCAGAAATACCACTACAGGTAGTCCTCGCTATCCAACGTTTCACTTTACAATGAATGGCATATCCAACGCTTTACAATGCAACCCTATGGGCCGTTTTCCGATTCCGGAATGCGTTATCCGACGCTCCCCGCCGCTGATTAACATGGGACTCACTTTATAATGGTTTCACTATCCAGCGCTACTTCCAGAACGGATTCCGCTGGATAACCGAGGACTGTCTGTACATTGCTGAACCATAACGGCAGTGAAAGGGTGTGTGAATGCTCCATGTTGCATTGTACACATTTTAGTAAAACAAGACAAACACAGAACAGTATAAAACACTCCATAGAGTACAACCTGTGAGAGGGGGTGCAGAAAATGATGGCATCAGTGGCGTCTGTGGTGCCCGTCCAGCATGACCCTTCGTGATATTATAGGTGGAAGTCATAGAAAATCCAGTAACAGGAGATCCGTGGGTGGTGCAGAGAAAACAGGAGCAGGTGTCGAGCTGAGAGGAGGAGGAGGGAAAGAAGCAGGGGAGGAGCAGTGTACGCTCATTTTCACCATGTCGTGCACTTTAGGAATCATTCGGGTGAAGAGGGATTTGTTTTCATTTGTTTTTTTAGTGACCATTTAAATAAAATAAAAAAAATTTACACATATACCAGGCATGCCTGTATTGGGATACTTTTCCCTCATTGTTTTTTTACTATTGCTATCCTTTACAGTAGCACCGCCAGTGGCTTTATTTGTAGCTTTACTTTACAGGCCTTTTTCGTACTGGTTATCAGTTATGGTGTATCACCAGGCTTTACAACTTCTGATATGGACTCTTCTGGTGGCGATATGTGCAACACCATATGGGACAGAGACCCCTTTCTTAGAAAAGGAATTGTTATAAATGTCAAGAGAAACCAGACTAGATGGGGACGCTAGATGTCCAAGAGACAGGGAGTGTGGGGGCTACAAATGAGACGTCACTTCTCCCAAAGAAAGCAGACAAATTAACCTGTCATGTGTGGTGCTGTCAGAGGAGCAGTTACCGGTTTAAGAACATGGTCTTTTTCTCGTCAACTCACACACACACTAGATGCATTGGATTAAGGATTTACATTTAGTCTGTCGGGAGGCGGTTATTGTTTACATTTAATGCAAATCTAAAGATGAAAGCAAAATCCAGTTATGATTGATGAAGCAGGTTTTCAATGGAACACCCAAGAATGTCAGGTTTTAGGTGACTTAGTATTGCTATGGGGATGATCAAAGTGCAGGCATTCGTGAGGTTAAACATATTTTTTCTAACACTAAATCTACATTTTGTTCTCCCCTTACAGACCTGCTCCCAAGTTGAGGTTTATGCCAATTTGGTCTCCCAGGAGATTGAATTGAACAATTGAACTGTTGCTCTGGTCAAGATAAATCTGCCAGCTGATTAACGAAGAGCAGTTACTGATTTTAAAAGGACATTAACTATGATTGAGATTAAATCGTCCGACAAGGGCGGCAATATTGTCCTGTAGCAACATACGAGAAAGAAGCATTTAATCAATTTAGGGGCACTTATGAAGAGCTCCCGGATAATCCAACCTTTAAATATAAGCAGTCACGATCAACTGGCAAGGTCAGCATTTATACAGGGCACCAGAACAGGCAAATGTCATGGTCTTATATCTAGACATCCCAGGGTACCTACATTTTACATGTTGCAGAAGGTGCACAATTTCTCCCATCCCATCTCCTGGGCGAGCCCATTCGCCTTTGTTAGATTTTTTTTCTACATCCATTGGTTGAAACACTTCCCTCACATCTTAGGGACATGACAGACGTATTGCTTAGATTAGTGGATACAAATACAACCATATACGATCATCCAAAAAGGACTGCCTGTTAGCTGTACCATATTTTCTGTCTATGTGCAAATCTTAGTGCAGATTTAATCACTTTTTTGACGGATCTTCAATTTGTACAACTCTCCGCTACAAGTCGTCATGTTTCTCCTTCTACCGACTTAGCGGGAGATTTGAATGTTGAGGCGGGTGATCGGAAAATTGGTGTAAAATTCTGGTCTGTGCATAGAGTAGCATGGGGCCCCTATGCTCGTGGGGCCCCCGGGAAACTGCCCAGCGTGCGCATGCGTTAAGACGTCACTGCCTGCACGCCCTCCAATGCCAACATTTTCCTGGGGAGATGGAGGTGGTATTTTCTGATGCTATTGATGACAGTACTGCTCATATTTTGTTGTATGAAATGTATATGTGGAATGGGTAGTGTTCAAGTGCTTGATCCTGTCTCCATAGCAATATTCTATAATGAAAAGGAGAACTAGCACTGGGAACTATAATAAAACAGTGGTTCAGTCACAGTCTTAGACCCATGCAAGGGGCTCTATGTCTCCATGAAGGTGGGGGGTAAGAACAATGGTGTCCCTCCCCCTCCTCATTGGGATGGCCCGTGGGTAAGTATTGAGGTACTCACTGTTGTCCCAAGAATATCTCCTCAGTGTGCAGCTGTGTCCAAATTTTTGGACTTGTTTTGGACATATTTTGCTGTAGTTGAGGTACATAGATGACATCCTCATTCTTTGGAATGATCCTCAGGTGGACTTTTTGTTCGTCAATGTCCACAACAGAACATAAAGCTCACCAGTATGTCAAGTTCTATTAAAGTTGACTTTTGTTTTGTTTTTTGGACTTGAGGATCTCCATTGGTCCTTGTGAACATTTAGAGACCGATATTCACCGTAATTAGAACTCCACTAATTTGGTGCTACATGCCACCAGTGCACATCCTTTTAGTCAAATTAAAGGGATGCCAGTCAGTGAATTCTTAATGTTAAATCGGAATTGCTCCACTCCTGTTTGAGAGCTAAAGTGCGGACATCCAAATTTCAAGTCAGGGGATACAGTAACACTTGTATTAAATCAAGGTCTTCGTAAAAGTAGATTTAGGAACAGTGAATATGTTGATACCTAAATCAACTTCAACTAAAAATGGCGTAAATGTAATTGGGACTTAAGTCAGCAGTCTACTTTTAGACACATTTTGCAAAAACACTGGCATGTACTATTGACTGACACTGATCTTAGAACTGTGTTAGGAGACAAAATAAGCCTTACAAGTAGGCTGATGGATATTATCGTCCTCAGACCTTACAAACCGGTCACAAGGTAGACAAAGTTTTTTTTGTCCTGTAATAATAGTTCTGCTTGCAGTTATATGAAACCCACTAAACTATTTTTTAATATACAAGGCACTAAGAAATGTCAGTTTATTCACATTTCTACATAGTAAAACCAAGGAAATAATCTACTATTTGACTTGCCCCGTAATCAAATCTATGTGGGCATGACAACTCGAGAAGCAAGATTCCACATCCTGGAACACACTAGGAATATAAAAATGCTCAGTGAGACCCGACTGCAAAGAAAAAGAATGACCTTAGTATCCAGACACTTTATGGTAAATGAGGAGTCTGACATTTCTGTAACAACGGCTTTTGGGATTGAAAAGTGTTTTTCGGGATCAGAAGCAGAGATTTGGAGAAATCTTTACTCCAATGAGAATACAAAATAGATTGTGAGATTGGCCTGCAGGTTTAAATGATTATCTGCGCTTTTCTAATGTTCTTAGAATGCGTTAAGCGGTTTATTGATTCTTGTTCTTTGTTCTATCTTGCATGTTAACAAATCTCAGCTTTGGCGGTTTAAAAGTGAGGACGTTTTCCCTGTGTAAAGCATACCTTGCGGTCATTGGTCCACATCACTTAGAGGGCTGTATTTATACTGGGTATTCATCTTATGAAATTGACTATTAACTTTTTCTAAGACAACACATTTGGGACTGTTGCTCAGTATTTTTGCAGCTTTTCTCTTATTGGGATTTTGATATGTTACCTGATATATTTAGGCTTGATCTGAGATGTATTATTCATTGTCATCATGGTCTCAATGATTTTTGAGTATTGGTATGTGTGCCGTTATTTTTGATGCTGCAGTTCTGTTTCACCATATTATAGTGACCGGCCAGTCGATATAAGGAATCAACTTCATTCCGTTTCTCCCCGATTCATACAATATATGCCTTTACCCCAAGTGACACGTTTATATGCAAGTTCATCAGCGCATACGACTCATTTTTACAAGGTCATGCACTTTAGCAATCTTTGAGATGGAGTGATTCATTTTTTTAGTGACTGTATTTAATTTTTTTTTTCCAACGCATAAAAGAATGCTTGTTTTGCGGTACTTTTCCCTCTGTTGGTAGAGGAGAGGGGAGGGATAGAAATATTTCCCAGAATCCATTGCTTCAGTGGAAGCACTGTATGCTAGGTGGCAATGGTTGAAAGGCAGGTTTGCAGACCTGGCTAAGGCCCCGCTGTACGCTCTGGCGCGCCCGCACTGCATCCAGGCGGCGTGTGCACGGCACTTCACCGCGATCTGAAGGGAGCTCTTTGTAGGCATGGGGGGCATGATGGGGGCACGGCCATAGCTTTCAGTGAGCTGATTTCTAAGGCTGAGTCCATGGTAACTGCAGCCGTGCCGAGGCGCGCTGAGGCTGAGGGAAAGCGGGTGCTTTCCCTGGCTTTAGTTCGCGCGCCGTCCGTGGGCAGGCCAGTGACATCACAGAGCTGGTTCTCCCTCATTGGGCGAACCGCTCACGTGACCGGCCCTGCGCTCCCCCGTGAGCGTCAAAACTAACAAAAATTTAAGAGCTACGCCTCCGCGATCCCCTGCTAAAGCCGCTCTCATTGCGGCTGCAGGGGCTCACTGACGAGCATCAGCACAGGTCAGCGCCTAAGCGCTGACCATGGACTCAGCCTAAAAGAGGCATCTCCAAGGGGGTTGCTTTTGAGCCCATGCGGTGGCTGCGTGTGTAGCATTGAAGAAGGGTCCACCCACCTGCCAGCAATCTCCCCTCATTGGCTCCATGCCACACCACGTGACGCGGTGAGGGGGGGAGGTGAGGGGAGGAGGTGGGGGAGGAGAGGTGAGGGAAGGTGAGGAGGGGGGATGTGGGGGGATGGGAGGTGGAGGGAAGAGGGAGGGTGGGGGGTAGGAAGGATGAGAGGGAGAATAGGGGGGAGAGGGATTATGGGTGGGAGAGGGAGGATGGGGGGGAGGGGGAGGATGTGGGGGGGAGAGGGAGGATGGGATGGAGGGAGGATGGGGAGGAGAGGGAGGATAGGGGAGAGGAGGATGGGGGGGAGAGGGAGATGTGGGGGGAGAGGGAGGATGGGGGGAGAGGGAGGATGGGGGGATAGGGAGGATGGGGGAGAGGGAGAATGGGGGGAGAGGGAGAATGGGGGAGAGGGAGATGGGGGGAGAGGGAGGATGGGGGAGAGGAAGGATGGGGGGATAGGGAGGATGGGGAGAGGAGGGGGATGGGGGGGGATAGGGAGGGAGGATGGGGAGAGAGGGAGGATGGGGGAGAGGGAGGATGGGGGGAGAGGGAGGATGGGGGGTGAGAGGGAGGATGGTGGGGGGAGAGGGAGGATTGGGGGGAGAGAGGGAGGATGGGGGGAGAGAGGGAGGATGGGGGGAGAGAGGGAAGATGATGGGGGAGAGAGGGAGGATGGGGGGGGAGAGGGAAGATGATGGGGGAGAGAGGGAGGATGGGGGGGAGAGGGAGGATGGGAGGAGAGGAGGTGGGGGGGAGGGGAGGTGGGGGAGGAGGGAGAGGGAGGAGGGGGGGGAGAGGGAGGATGGAGGGGGAGGGTGGGCGGGGTAGGAAGGATGAGAGGGAGGGTGGGCGGGTAGGAAGGATGAGAGGGAGGATGGGGGGGAGAAGGAGTATGGGGGGAGATGAAGTATGGGGGGGAGAGGGAGAATGGGGGGGAGAAGGAGTATGGGGGGAGAGGAAGGATGGGGGGGGAGAGGGAGAATGGGGGGAGGGGGAGGATCTGGGTTGGGAGAGGGAGGATGGGGGGAGAGGGAGGATGGGGAGGAGAGGGAGGATGGGGTGGGGAGGAAGGATGGGGAGGAGAGGGAGGATGGGGGGGAGAGGGAGGATGGGGGGGGAGAGGGAGGATGGGGTGGAGAGGGAGGATGGGGGGGAGAGGGAGGATTGGGGGAGAGGGAGGATGGGGGGGAGAGGGAGGGAGGATGGGAGAGAGGGAGGTTGGATGGGGGAGAGAGGGAGGGAGGATGGGGGGAGAGGGAGGATGGGGGGATAGGGAGGATGGAGGGGGAGAGGGAGGATGGGGGGAGGGATGATGGGGGGAGAGGGGAGGGAGGATGGGGGAGAGAGGGAGGATAGGGGGGAGAGGGAGGATGGGGGGGATAGGGAGGATGGGGGGATAGGGAGGATGGTGGGGATAGGGAGGATGGGGGGGATAGGGAGGATGGGGGGATAGGGAAGATGGGGGGGATAGGGAATGGGGGGGAGAGAGGGAGGATGGGGGAGAGAGAGGGAGGATGGGGAGCGAGAGGGAGGATGGGGGGAGAGGGAGGATGGGGGATAGAGGGAGGATGGGGGGGAGAGAGGGAGGATGGGGGAGAGAGGGAGGAGGGGGGGGGAAAGAGGGGAGGGAGAGGGAGGATGGGGGGGCAAGGGAGGATGGAGGGGATAGAGGGAGGATGGGGGAGAGAGGGAGGATGGGGGGGAGAGAGGGGGGGGAGAGGGAGGATGAGGGGGGAGAGAGGCAGGATGGGGGGAGAGAGGCAGGATGGGGGGGAGAGGGAGGATGGGGGGGAGAGGAGGTGGGGGGAGGGGAGGTGGGGGAGGGAGGAGACGGAGGAGGGGGGAGGAGAGGGAGGAGGGGGGTAGAGGGAGGATGGGGGGGAAGGGAGTATTGGGGGAGAGGAAGGATGGGGGAGAGGGAGAATGGGGGGAGGGGGAGGATGTAGGGGGAGAGGGAGGATGGGGGAGGGGAGGAGAGGGAGGATGGAGGGAGAGGGAGGATGGGGAGGAGAGGGAGGATGGGGGGGGAGAGGGAGGATGGGGAGGAGAGGGAGGATGGAAGGGAGAGGGAGGATGGGGGGGAAAGGGAGGAGGATGGGGGGAGAGGGAGGGAGGATGGGGGGAGAGGGAGGGAGGATGGGGGGGAGAGGGGAGGGAGGATGTGGGGGAGAGGGAGGATGGGGGGGGAGAGGGAGGATGGGGGGGTGAGGGAGGATGGGGGGGGAGAGGGAGGATGATGGGGGGGAGAGGGAGGATGATGGGGGGGAGAGGAGATGGGGGGGAGAGGGGAGGGAGGATGAGGGGGGAGAGGGAGGATGAGAGGGAGGATGGGGGGGAGAGGGAGTATGGGGGGGGAGAGGGAGGATGGGCGGGAGAGGGAGGATGGGGGGAGAGGGAGGATGGGGGGGAGAGGGAGGATGGGGGGAGAGGGAGGATGGGGGGGAGAGGGAGGGAGGATGGGGGGAGAGGGAGGGAGTATGGGGGGGAGAGGGAGGGAGGATGGGGGGGAGAGGGAGGGAGGATGGGGGGTAGAGGGAGGAGGGGGGGGAGAGGGAGGATGGGGGGTGAGGGAGGATGGGGGTGAGAGGGAGGATGGGGGGGAGAGTGAGGATGAAGGGGGGAGAGGGAGATGGGGGGGGAGAGGGGAGGTAGGATGAGGGGGGAGAGGGAGGATGAGAGGGAGGATGGGGGGGGAGAGGGAGGATTGGGGGGAGAGGGAGGATGGGGGAGAGAGAGGGAGCATGGGGGAGGAGAGAGGAGGATGAGGGGGAGAGAGGGTGGATGGGGGAGAGGGAGGTTGGGGGGAGAGGGAGGATGGGGGGAGAGGGAGGATGATTGGGGGAAGAGGGAGGATGGGGGGAGAGGGAGGATGGAGGGGAGAGGGAGGATGGAGGGGAGAGGGAGGATGGGGGGGAGAGGGAGGAGGGGGGGAGAGGGAAGATGATTGGGGGGAGAGGGTGGATGGGGGGGAGAGGGAGGATGGGGGGGAGAGAGGAGGATGGAGGGGAGATGGAGGATGGAGGGGAGAGGGAGGATGATTGGGGGGAGAGGGAGGATGGGGGGGAGAGGGAGGATGGAGGGGAGAGGGAGGATGGAGGGGAGAGGGAGGATGGGGGGGAGAGGGAGGATGGGGGAGAGGGAGGACGGGGGGAGAGGGAGGATGATTGGGGGGAGAGGGAGGATGGGGGGGTGAGGGAGATGGGGGGGAGAGGGGGAGGGAGGATGAGGGGGGAGAGGGAGGATGAGAGGGTGGATGGGGGGGAGGGAGGATTGGGGGGAGAGGGAGGATGGGGGAGAGAGGGAGGATGGGGGGGAGAGAGGGAGGATGGGGGGGAGAGGGAGGATGGGGAAGAGAGGGAGGGAGGGGGGGGGAGAGAGGGAGGAGGGAGGGAGGATGAGGGGGAGAGGGAGTATGGGGGGACAGGGAGGATGGGGGGGAGAGAGGGAGGATGGGGTGGAGAGAGGGAGCATGGGGGAGAGAGGGAGGATGAGGGGGGAGAGAGGGAGGATGGGGGAGAGGGAGGATGGGGGGGAGAGGGAGGATGGGGGGAGAGGAGGATGATTGGGGGAAGAGGGAGGATGGGGGGGAGAGGGAGGATGGAGGGGAGAGGGAGGATGGAG